>NW_027168732.1:0-50000 GCF_036898095.1 Palaemon carinicauda
GAGAGAGAGAGAGAGAGAGAGAGAGAGAGAGAGAGAAGAGGAAGGATAAGGAAAATTGGAGAAGGGTGATAAGGAAAAAAATGAATGACAAATTTAATGGAGAGAGAGAGAGAGAGAGAGAGAGAGAGAGAGAGAGAGAGAGAGAGAGAGAGAGAGAGAGATGGACGTTAGTCAAAAAATAAAATGAAATTAATTAAACTTAGAAACAAAGTGAGTAATTAAATTATTATTATTGTTATTATTATTATTATTATTATTAGTAGTAGTAGTAGTAGTAGTAGTAGTAGTAGCTAAAACATGAAGCCTGCAGTAACTAACAGTACTTATTCAAATAAGCTTCATTATGCAAATATACTTGAACATACTTAAGTATACTTACACATGCAAGTGAAAGGTTTTGCATGAAATTTCACTGATATTTATTGCTGTCTCATTTCATGTTTATTTTTATATTATTTATGCATTCTTAAGTAATAATAATAATAATAATAATAATAATAATGATGATGATGATAATGAAAATAATAATAATAATATTAATAATAATAATAATAATAATAATAATAATAAAGATTGATTTTGATTTATAGTGTCATAGCAAATAATGTTAAGATTTTATATATATATATATATATATATATATATATATATATATATATATATATATATGTATGTATATATATATATATATATATATATATATATATATATATATACACATATATATATATATGTATATATATATATATATATGTATATATATATATATATATATATATATATATATATGTATATATATATATATATATATATATATATATATATATATATATATATATATATATATATATATATATATTATGAAATTAATCCCTGATAATTGTCAAATTTAATGACAACTAAATTAGCAACAATTTTCAAAAACGAATTACAAATAAAATTTATTTTCTTATTTCATCCTACCTCTGATTCAATCTGTCAACACTTTATCATAAAACACTTTTTTTATCATCATTCTATAAACGGTTTCCCTTTGTCACTGCTTTATCATAATATAATCTATACCCTTTGTCAAACACTGCTTTATCATTTTATTATCTGTTTAGCATTGTCAAACATTGCTTTATCATCATTTTATTGTCTGTTTATCATTGTCAAACATTGCTTTATCAAATTCTTTTACTGTTTATCATTGTCAAACACTCCTTTATCATAATTGTATAATCTATATCCCTTTTACATTGCTTTATCAAAATTCTATCTATATTCCTTTATCATATTACTATAAACTCTCATTGTCAAACACTGCTTTCTCAAAATTCTATATCCTCCTATGTCCCCTTTTTCAACTCGCGAATCTACACAACCACATCCGCTGTCCGCTTTTTTTCAATTCTTCCTGTCACCACAGACAGAGATAGACAGACACATGGTTTTAAACAATCCTTCGTTCAGTCACCTTTTTCCGATTCACTTCTCGTATTTTTTCCACGGGAAAAAAAACTTAAAATGTTTCGCTTCGACGGAAAAAAAACGTTTCTTGATCTTAATCGCTCAACATCCATCGACCGGTTGATGTTACGGCTTGAATTAAGATGAATTCTGGCGTTGAATTTTACGGACAACGATGTTACCTGAGAATTTGTAAAGCTGAATCACTCGGGCGCTCTTGCGGACACCGAAGATGAGTGGACACTGAAGGAATCCGCGGTCCGCTCCGTCGACGTCCGCTGAACTTCGCTTCATCCTACTCGACGCGAAGACGTTTTCCTCTGAGTTTCGTTCGCTCCGTTTGTTGTTCTTTCCACCAGCCGGGTAAATTAAGCTTATTTTTAAGCTAATCTCTCGCTGGTACGTCGTTCGTTAATCCCTCTTTGAATTAATGCTGAACAAACTATTTAATTAATGAAAATAACCGCATGAATACTTAATTGAACTTGGATTTCTATAAGACGATACTTTTTGGAAACGGTCGAAACGCATTGGAAAGAACGTTATGAGGAAGGCTCCCTCTTGACCATGGATGTTCTCGCATTCGGGAGGTTTCGAATATACTTTTTTTCTAATTATTCAAGAAATAGTATGATTTAAAGTGAGCTATTTTAAAGCTAAAATAGCTCATTGTTAGTATTTTTCTAATGAGAGGTGAGCAATTCTATAAGAAGAAAGGAAGATGACTTCGCTTCCTCGAGTGGGTGTGGACTTTACTGACATCACCTGCCCACGAGAGAAGTCTTGTTCCTCTGAATATATCTTAGGAAAACACGAATTAAATTTAAAAGAAAAAAATTGGTCTAAGCAAGATGTTTAAGCTATGTTAAAAGAAATTGCAAGGGAAAAGGTATATTAGATTATTCAAGCAGGTTTTAGCAGGCGTTTAAGTGTTCACCTAGCTTGGTGTATTCAATGTAGGTCTAATAATAACAGTTTAAGAACCAAATAAGAACTATTGTAGCAGCTTGGTTCGACCAGGGAATAAGAAATCTAGATTCTTACTAATAGTTAGTAGTACCAGCCTTAGCTACTATGGCATTGAACCTTATAAGGGCGAATGTAATGGTTAAAACCAACCGTAGCCCTTATGCTCCTGTCCGTTAAAGACCAATATAATCTGTCGTAAATACGAAAAAAAAACGAAAAAATAAATAAATGGTAATTGAAAACAGACCTAGGGGCAACCCGAACTAGAGGTCATATCCATTGTGGGGTTTGGGGGGAGGACTGTGGGAGAGAGAGAGATGGGGGGACCTTAGAGAACATGTGTGGGCAGATCCAAATATGGAGTCATGTTGTTGACAATGCCGCCATATTTATTTTTTTATTTTTGAATTGATCTAGTCCGTGGGTTTTTAAACGGCCTTATAGATTTATCTTACAATGCGCATCTGGTTTTAAGAGGCCATTTTGTGATAAAGGAATGGAAATAGGAGAGTTCTCAAGGATAAAAGAGTTGCTAAAGGCATTTATTAATATGCCATTCCACGGAGGGCGTGGGAGCCCGGGTTGATTGTCACTTGGTTAAAGAGAGCAGCTCTGAGGATGAAGTAAAAGTTTAAAAGAATATATACAGTATATATATATATATATATATATATATATATATATATATATATATATATATTATATCTATAATGTATATATATATATACTATATATATATATATATATATATATATATATATATATATATATATATAATATATATATATATAATATATATATAATATATGTGTATATATATATATATATATATATATATATATATATATATATATTATATATACTGTATATATATTATATATATATATATATATATATATATATATATATATATATATATATATATATATATTCGTTTTTAGTCCATTGCAGGACAAAGAACTCAGAAATATTATTCGTGTCTTGGTTTTTGCCAGTTTTCCTCACCACGCCGGCCAGTGCGAGTTGATGATGGTGGGAGACTTTTGTCTGAGCGCTCACAGCAAACCAGCCTAGTATAGATGACATTGACTAGTAGAGTCTGGGCATAGTATAGGCCTACGTAACATTTCTTCCTATAGAATGAAATAGTTGTAATACATTATATATTTTATATTTCCCCAAATGACTATAGGTCTACCTGCTGAGTCATCAGCAGCCATGGCCTGGCTTTCCCTGGTCCTAGTTTGAGGGAGAGGGGGCTTGGGGGCTGATCATACATATGTTTAGTGTAGTACATTGTCCTCTCCATTGCCTCTGCCATTCATGAGCGCCCTTTAAACTTTTAAACCGTCTTAAACACGACTTGCATACATAGACCTATGGGTCTATGCAAACAGGAATTATGGATGCTAGGGAAATTAAATTGACTTTTTTTGCCTATTTTTAATACATTGTTATCCATATATAGGAGGTTCAAATATCTGTTTTATATATATGGGTTGTTAGAGGCGAGACAGTGAAAGATTCAAGGTTGTAAGTTCAGGTTTTGATATAATAATAGGATGTTTGTGTCAACTTTTGTCTCGTGTTGAGTCTGTTTTGCTCATTGTTAATGTCTTGATGGAGAGATTTTAAACTTGTGTTTGTCTGTTCTCTGGTTTTTGCATTATTATTATTATTGTTGTTCTTGTTGTTATTATATTTATTTTTATTATTTTTATTATTATTATGATTATTAATTGTTATTATTATTATAATTATTATTTATTTTTATTATTATTGTTGTTATTGTTATTATTATAATTATTATTATTATTATTATTATTATTATTATCATTATTATTATTTATCATTATTATTATTATTGTTGTTATTATTATTATTTATTTTTATCATTATGGTTGTTATTGTTATTATTATTATTATTATTCTTATTATTGTTATTGTTATTATTATTATAATTATTATTATTATTATTATTATTATTATTATTATTATTGTTATTATTATATAATTATTATTATTATTTTTATTATTATTATTATTATTATTATCATCATCATCATTATTATTGTTGTTGTTATTATTATTATTATTATTTCACATTCATATGTTTTATACTCTCTCTCTCTCTCTCTCTCTCTCTCTCTCTCTCTCTCTCTCTCTCTCTCTCTCTCTCTCTCTCTCTCTCTATATATATATATATATATATATATATATATATATATATATATATATATATATATATATATATATATATATATATTCAGCTTGCTTCTATCTCAGTAATTTCTGAAGGGTGAGGTTGCTACCCTATGTCCTTCTTCTAAACCCCATCAAATGCTTGTGCCCATTCATAGCTTAAGTAATAAACAACTCAGGCATGGAAGCTACTTGTAAGGCCATGTTTCAGTGGATTCTATCAAACCTAAGAAGGGTTTGAATTTGGGGCCACAAAATGGCTCCCTCAGACGCAGAGAGAGAGAGAGAGAGAGAGAGAGAGAGAGAGAGAGAGAGAGAGAGAGAGAGAGAGAGAGAGAGAGAGAGAGAGAGAATCTTGTCAACATAATTGATAGGCGTATCCCTCCTCGTGTGCCTAAGTACCTATTGAAAGACAAACCGTGGTTCAATGATGATTGCAGACGTGGTTATTTGGAGAAGCAGGAGGCCTATCATCTTTGGAAGGGTAACAGATCAGATTTGACTTGGAATAACTATACTTAGCAAAGAGCTTTTACCCTTTCAGGTACAACCTAGGAACATAAGCGGTGGGCTGCACTGAAATCTGCACTCTTTGGTGTAGACTTAACAGTTCCTCCTTTACTTAAACCAGATGGCTCTATCACTCACTGTCCAAAGGAAAAGACAACCCTTCTGGCTGATGTGTTTGACAGTATGAAGAGTAATGAGAAACTCGATCTTACTCATTCTTGCTTTCCTGAGGCTAAACTAATTATCTTTGCTTTTCGATCTCGTGAAATTAAAATATTCTTGATGAACCTTGATGCTTATGGAAGTGTAGACCCAAATGGTATATTTACTTTGGTTTTTTGTTTTTTTAATAGCAATAATAGGCTCTTTTAGCACTTGTTGGAGAATTGGTAATGTTACTCCATTATGTAAATACGTGTGTGGTATTATTATTATTGTGTTATAAGTTAAGCTATAACCCTAATTGGAAAAGCAAGATGCTATAAGCCCAAGGGCTCCAACAGGGAAAATAGACCAGTGAGGAAAGGAAAAAATGAAAATAAAATATTTTAAGAAGAGTAACAATATCAAAATAAATATCTCCTATATAAACTATAAAAACTTTAACAAAACAAGAGGAAGAGAAATAAGGCAGAATAGTGTGCTCGAGTGTACCCTCAAGCAGGAGAACTCTAACCCAAGGCAGTGGAAGACCATGGAGCAGAGGCTATATCACTACCCAAGACTAGAGAACAATGGTTTGATTTTGGAGTGTCTTTCTCCTAGAAGAGCTGCTTACCATAGCTAAAGAGTCCCTTCTACCCTTACCAAGAGAAAAGTGGCCACTGAACAATTACAGTGCATTGGTTAACCCCCCTGGGTGAAAAAGAATTGTTTGGTAATCTGTGTTGTCAGGTGTATGAGGACAGAGGAGAATATGTAAAGAATAGGCCAGACTATTCAGTGTGTATATGTAGGCAACGTGAAAATGAACCGCAACCAGAGAGAAGGATCCAATGTAGTACTGTGTGGCCAGTCAAAAGTCCCCATAACTCTCTAGCGGTAGTATCTCAACAGGTGGTTGGTGCCCTGGCCAACCTACTACCTACTAGCTCAAGTCTACCTGATCACTACCCAATTTCCATTCCATATTACCTAAAGATTTTGAACATCTTGATAAAACGTCTAAATAGGTTTGCTGAAGGTAATCATCTGTTCCCTAGTTTACAATCTTGCTTTTGTAAAGGCCTTGGAGCTTATGATTCCCTTCTTACAATCTCCAATGCTGTACAAAAATCCCTTGATTATGGTCAGAAAGTTTGTATGATTGGCCTTAATTTTAGTGCTGCCTTTAACCATGTCAATGATGAAGCCCTTGTTTTCAAACTCAAACAGTTAGGAGTGGGTGGGTCTTTTCTTAGCATCATTATTAAATTTTCAAGTAATAGATTGCAGAGAGTAGTTGTTAATAGGAATGTGATATCTGGTGTTCCTCAGGGTAGTGTTCTTGACCCATTATTTTTCATACTATACAGTAGACACTAGATATGTGGTTTGGCATGAAATAAGCTCGTTGTATATGCAGATGATGTTACTCTCTTTGCATCAATTCCATCTCCTGAATGTAGATCTGAGGTTGGTGAATCCATTAATAGAGATTTAGCTAAAATTAGTGCATGGTGCAAATTATGGGGCATGAAGTTGAATCCTAACAAAACTCAAAGTATGATTGCAAGTAGGTCAAGGACAGTGGCTCCTCAACATACAGATTTCAGTATTGATAATGTTTAACTCTATCCGAAATTCTTGATTGCAAATTTACTCTTAAAAACACATTTGGTTTCTTTATTCAATTGCACTAAAAAGAATATGGCATATTGAGAAAACCTTGTAAGATTTTCAGCAATCAGTCTATTCTCAAGACGTATTTTAATTCTTTCCTTCTGCCCTGTTTCGAGTATTGTTCTCCTGTCTGGTCTTCAGCTTCTGTCTTTCATTCTGCCTTGTTTTGAGTATTGTTCTCCTGTCTGGCCTTCAGCTTCTGTCTTTCATTCTGCCTTGTTTTGAGTATTGTTCTCCTGTCTGGTCTTCAGCTTCTGTCTTTCATTCTGCCTTGTTTTGAGTATTGTTCTCCTGTCTGGCCTTCAGCTTCTGTCTTTCATTCTGCCTTGTTTTGAGTATTGATCTCCTGTCTGGTCTTCAGCTTCTGAATCTCCTCTTAATTTGTTGGGAGAACTTACCCATTAAGTTTCTCATTCGTGATCTTGATATTAATCTCAGTTAGTTCTTTCGAGGTAATAGGTTGGCCAGGGCACCAGCCACCCGTTGAGATAATTCCACGAAAAGTTATTGGGTCCTTCGACTGGCCAGACTACATTGGATCCTTCTCTCTGGTTATGGATAATTTTCCCTATGCTTGCACATACACCGAATAGTCTGGCCTATTCCTTCTATATTCTACTCTATCCTCATACTCCTGACAACACTGAGATTACCAAACAATTCTTCTTCACCCAAGGGGTTAACTGCTGCACTGTAATTGTTCAATGGCTACTTTCCTATTGGTAAGGGTAGAAGAGAGACCATCTATTGTAAGCAGCTCTTCTAGGAGGACACTCCAAAATCAAACCACTGTTCTCTAGTCTTGGGTAGTGCCATAGCCTCAGTAATATGGCCTTCCACTGTCTTGGGTTAGAGTTCTCTTGCTTCAGGGTAAACTATTCTATCTCATTTCTCTTCCTCTTTTTTTCTAGTTTTCATAGTTTATATAAAAAAATTATTCTAATGTTACTGTTCTTAGAATATTTTATTTTAATTGTTCTTTAGTTTATTTATTAACTTATTTCCTTTCCTCACTGGGATATTTTTCCCTGTTGGAACCCTTGGGCTTATAGCATCCTGCTTTTCCAACTAGAGTTGTAGATTATATAATAATAATGATAATAATAATTAATAATAATAATAATTAATAATAATAATAATAATAATAATAATAGTCAATAATAATAATAATAATTAGTAATAATAATTAATAATAATAATAATAATAGTAATAATAAAAATAATAAAAATAATAATAATAATAAAAATAATAATAATGATAATAATAATAATGATAATAATAATAATAAGTAATAATAATAATAATAATGAAAATAATAATAATAATAATAATAATAATAATAATAATAATAATAACAATAATACCCATGGCCCAATGCATAGTAAAGGGTACTTCATCTAGAATAAGGGGACGGTTGTAAAGTTTTAAAGAAAACGAATAAGTCATAGAAAATGGACACATGTCTTTTAATTGTGCACATATCACGAAACTGTCCCCAAGTACATTGAGTGTGGCTCTATTTATACCATCCGACATATATTTTATGAATGTACTGTTTTTAAAACATATATATATTTATGTTTTGGTCAGAAAAGTTAACTTTACATTTTAAGTGATCTGAGTATTTTTCTGTTTTTGAGGTTTTAATGTTTTTTAAGAAGTATAGGTTTAATAGATAAAATTTAAATATCTATTTATCATAGGTTTTAATTTTTAAGTTATTTTTATATCAATTAAGATTTAATTATATATATATATATATATATATATATATATATATATATATATATATATATATATATATATATATATATATATATATATATATATGTGTGTGTGTGTGTGTGTGTGTGTGTGCATATATATGTATATATATATATATATATATATATATATATATATATATATATACATATATATATATGTATATATATATATATATATATATATGTATATGTATATATATACATATATATATATATATATGTATATATATATATATATATATATATATATATGTGTGTGTGTGTGTGTGTGTATGCATATATATGTACAGTATATATGTGTATATATATATATATATATATATATATATATATATATATATATATATATATATATGTATACATACATATATGTATATATATATATATATATAATATATGCACAATTTAAAAAAAGCAAATGTAACGAAGCAAGTGTCGTCTCTTTCAAAACGAATTAGAACCGTAAAACCATCGAGGGTGTTAAGAAATTGTTATTGACATGGACTAATGAAAAACAGTTGACAATCATACGCTAAAATGTGAAGCGAATACATGATCATAATAAACCCCGGGAAAAAGTGATGATGGAGAATCTATAGAAATCATTGAGCTAGTAACGGCTGGTTCGTTAAATTTAAGGAGTGGCATTCCTAGTGTTGTAAGGCATACGGAGGCAGCCCATTGAGTTCAGACAAAGCATCTACTGAAAAGTATGTGTGGAATTAGAAAATTTCGTCAACACGAACGACCATAGTCCCAAACAAGTTTTCAACTGTTATTAAACTGGCCTCTTTTGGAAGAAAGTGCCAATGAGGACTTACATTACCCAAGAAAAGAAGGCCTTGCCTAGGCCTATGAAAGATATGCTAACTCTTTTTGTGTGTGGGAATGCAAGTGGTGGCTTTAAGATCAAGCTCCTAATTGTTTACCATTCCAAAACACAATAGGATTCTCAAGAAACAAATTATGCAGGATGTGGAGATCCCACAATAAAGCCTTGGGTAACTGCAGATCTTGATTGAGTGAATGCATAGACTATTTGGGCCGGTGCAAAAAAAAAAAAAAACTTCCAGAAAGAACAGTTGCTATCTAGGGCCCTTCTCATCATGGACACCCTCCCAAAATGGTGAATGAGTTGCCAAGGGAGTTTTCCTTTATTACTTACTTCTTGGCCCCAATACGACAACCCTCATACAGCCCGTGGACCCAAAAGTAATTTCAAACTCAATAAATCTCTATACGAAAGCCATTTGTCATAGGTGTTTTGGGGTCACCTCTGATACAAAACAATAAAGAGTTTTGGAAGAACCACTTGAACATTCTCCATGCTTTAATCCTCAATGAGACTAAGCCTGGATGGAAATGTCTTGCAAAAACAATGAACTCTGCTTGGAGGAAGTTGTAGCTAGACTGTATAACAAAGAGGGACTATGAAGGCTTTGAATCTGAGCCTGTGGTTGAGAACATTATTTCTTTAGAATTGGAAGTTGATGAAGATATTGTGGAGTTGGCGGAGGACCGTGACACAGTTCTGACAACAGAGGAACTCCAACACCTTTAAGATGAGCAGCAACAGATGGCTAAAGAGGACGTCTTCAGAGAACGATAAGGGAAGGTATCCAGTCCCTCGGTCAATGATAAAATAAATGAGGGCAAAATTGGCAGTTACATGTAGTTATTTTAGGAAAATGTCAATCAGATAAGGCAGTACCTAGCATAGGTTTAAAGGCTGCTCATGAATGGTAGAGGCAAGGGACAGTGACATTGCCCCATCAAGAAGGACAATGACCTAGAGAAGGACCATATATACATATGATCAGCGCACAAGCCCTCTCTCCACCCTAGCTAGGACCAAAGTGGGCCAGGCAATGGCTGCTGATGAGTCAGCAGATAGAAGAAACTAACGAGTTTGAGAGGGACTCGAACTCGAGTCTGGCGTTCCCCAGTCTGGGACGTTACCACATCGGCCACCACAACCTGTGGTGATTTTAATAATGATAATCCATTTAAATGATTTCAGAAGTCTCACGAAAGAAGAGCAGAGACAAACCTCTTTAAATCAGTGTTAAGTAAAAAAGTCTAAGTTATCACCATTAGTGCCAGAAAAGAGGCCTATTGTATACATAGTTTCAAAAGGAAGGCAAATACTGTAAATGCATTAATACTAAGGTAAATCCAAGGATATATGTTTAGAACCAAGTGAAGTGTTAATAATGAGGAACCTAATTTTATCTTCAATTCCAGAGCTTTTAAACAGATCCAAGCTAGTTGTTAAGCACATAAGCCAACATCATCCTATAACCTTTAATCGAAGGTACAGTACTGTATTGAGAATTTCTTAGTTCACCTGGAAAAACAAAAACTTAATGACATTTTAAGAGTTTCTTTAAGCTGAAATGTCTTTTAGATTGATGCAATATGTATAAATGACTGCTGTCATCAATACAACAGATTGATATGTCTCCTTTTGGCAGTACAGAAATGATAAAGTTCCTTGAAGGCCTCAAAACTCTTTTGAGGTTTCATGGCAGATGATGGAAGGGAGGTTGTTGTAGATCTAGGGAGGTCTGCTAGAAGCCACAGGTTTGGAAACCGTTTCTTCTAGCCTGACTAGAGTCATCGTAAAATTGATCGACGCTTAACTTTGAGGTGATCTACCATGAAAGGGAAAAGGCAGCAATGTTCAGGTTTAACTAATCTTAAACAGGGGTGCCTCCTGACAAGTTCAGGGTTTCTAGAAATGAAGAACACATCTTCAACTTCCAGTTGAGTGAAGTGACAAACTCTTTGGGCATGCCACAAATCATGCAGATATTCTGCCTTATCTGTGGGTATAAAAACCACTTAAATGGTAAATGTTATTTTGTCTAATTAACAGGACTAAAGCCACATTCTCCTCCTCTGGCCAGAAGTGGACTTTTTAAGCAAGGAGGAAGATAGTCTCGGACTAAGTTCTTCATTTTTGTTTATAAAAGAGCAGCCATATTGTCTGAATGTAGGTTTATGGTCTTGGTGTAACGCGTTCTTCGGCTGATAGTAGTGCCTTTATATTGTGAGCAGTTCTAGGTTCTACACAGAGGTTTGCTTTTCCAGACTTCAAAATGCCAGATAGATGGAAATTGTCTAGGGCTGCACCCCAACCTTACTTCAAAGCATTGGAAAAAAGTTAGTCCGGCATGGATTTGTTGGCTTGTGACAGCTAGGAAACAATCCAAGTGGTTTTATCATAAAAAGACATTGGTTAGATCCAGAAAGGGTGGATTAAAAACTGACTAGCAGTTGGGAGACTTGTTCCAAAATTCTTGTAAGTGAAACTAAGAGGTCTCATTAGTAGGTAGGAATGGGAAATTAACTTTTCCTGACTCTATGGTACCTAGAAAACTCATCTCCTTGGCGGTTACAGGTTGAACTCGTTCTCGGACAGAACGGCGCAGCTAAACAAAAACCATATCTATTTTCATCTGTAAATAAAGAGTTGACTTAAGAGTCAGTTGCTATTTTTATATACACCATATATTAAAAAATCTTTATTTGACTGAAGATTAAAATTAAATATCTTTGCCTTTATAACATCAGGTAGGGAAAGATATAACCAGTCATCAGGGTGCAGTGAAACTACTGTATAAAGATTCCAACACTACAAAAGACATAATCCTTGTGAAGACATGAGGAGCAGTGTTGAAACTGAAGTACAGGACCCAAAACTGATAAGCCTTTTCCATTAACACAAATGTTAGGAAATTCTCCAAGTTCAGATGAACGAGTGTAGGGAAAAGTGAATCAACAAGGTTGAGAGAGACATCAAATTTTGTTTTTGCGTCCAATTAAGACTAAATGAGTTTGCCCCAATGGTGAGCCTGTGAGAATAAAAAAAACTTGTTCAGTTTGGAGAAGTCTAGCACAGTTCAACCTCACAGAGCATAAGAAGGTTGTAAATCCTTAAGGGCGAAGTATATCCTTTGGCCTTTTTCTGCAACAGGGTCTCTATCTTCCACTTGAGGGGTTTAGACTGTCCGAATTGTTGAGATGTGAGGGAAAAGGTATGAAGAGAATCTGCTAAAAGAGGAATTTTCATTAGATGGAGCCTTTAGCTTTCTCATACAACCTAGAGAACACAAGGTTCTGTTCCTAACACAAGATCAATATGCAAGGAATAGTGAAAAACTACTCCTCCCTACTGTGACCTGGGGGTATAGGGAATCATTAGAATGTATCACCTTTTAAAAGAACCTCTTAGTCTGTGAGCGTGAAAAAATCTTCAACTAAATTTCAGTTTAGGAGTGAAGAACCAGTGAGAGCTCTTTGATTCTAACAATGGGTAGAGTTGAAATCAAGTATTTCTTACTTGTAAAATTAACTTGCCTTCTCCAAAGATAAGCCTGGTTAGATATGGAAGAATTAGCAGAAAAAGGATAAAGTCCAGGGAGGAATTTTGCTAGCTGAACGCGAAAGAGCTACTTGGTGCTTAATAGCTAAAGGAATATTGCTTGCAAATGGATGACTTTGTACAAATTTTGTTTGCAGCTTTCACAAATTTTTATTTAGTAGAGCCAGCCAACTTAGAAGGGGTTGAAGGGATCAGCTATCGGAGATGGTACGTAAGATTGTATGCCTGCCACTTTCACCATACACGATGCCCTCTACAAACAAATGAAACAAATTCCTAGTGGTTTCTTAAATTGAAAAGTTCTCAAGACCAACTTGATTAAATTAGACATCCAACTCATAACCCGTACCCCGTTATCAAGTGTTTTCAGTCAACTTGTCTTGTTAACAGTAGAGTTATCCTACATATCAAGAGTTCCTACAGCTACAAAATAAAATACTGTACTGTACTTTTAACCCTTTTACCCCCAATGGACGTACTGGTACGTTTCACAAAACTCATCCCTTTACCCCCATGGACGTACTGGTACGTCCTTGCAAAACACTGCTATTTACATTTTTTTTTTTTACATATTTTTGATAACTTTATGAGAAACCTCGGGCATTTTCCAAAAGAATGAGACCAACCTGACCTCTCTATGACGAAAATTAAGGCTGTTAGTGCAATTTAAAAAATATATATTGCAAAATGTGCTTGAAAAAAAAATGCCTTGGGGTTAAGGGTTGGAAAGTTCCAAATAGCCTGGGGGTAAAAGGAGTTAAAACTTTATCTATTACACATAACTACCTGTGAAAGTTCTGAATTTAAATGTTCTCATCTAAGAAACATTATATCCATATGATCAGGGTATATTTGAAAGTACAATTTAATAAAGATTGAATAAGGGGAGCCGTCACCTGTACGAGTCGAATTTTTCTTCAACAGCATCAGGTTTTGAGGTCAAAGTGCAATCTGAAGAATTTATTAAGGAACAAGGAGCTTCCTGTACTATGGTGGAATTAGACAGGCCAGTTTTCCTACAGGAAGAGTGGAAGGTAAAACAGCCAACTAAAAGTTAAAGTTGAAGTTGCGGGCTTTAGGTCTCCCCTGAGATGACCTTCATCATCTCCTCGGGCGACCATAAGCCAGCAGGGTCTATTACTAGTCCCCTCTAACCTCCCACCCAGGCACCACCGTGGGGAGTACCACCCGGTAGAAGGTCTCACACTATTCGCGCCTTAGCGGGGACGCGAACTCGGGACCTCTAAAACAGAAGAAAGGTTTTAGAAATTTTGAAGGAATGACTGCATTTTAGATGTAAGTGTTTATGATGCAAGCCATCTTTCAAGAAAAGAAAGGGTCAATTGAACTAGTACCCATAATCTTTGTGTTAGATTAATTGCCGATTGAGGTTGTGTGGATGCAACTGTTGGTTGATGCTGCTAAGTTGCAGAATTAAACTCTCTAAGTCTCAGTTTTGGATGTACTGTACCTGTGCACCCTCGATAGAAACTGATTATAATAAATACTGAAATTTATATTGGCCTTTTTAGTCAATTTCTCTTGTGGAAAAGGTATTGAAAGAGAAGGAAACCCGGCTTACTAATTGGGTTAGCTATCAGACAAGAAATTACATGTAAAGTGTACAGCAAGAAAAAGGTTGATCGAAGTCATAAGTGGAAATAAATGAAGGATTTATAGCCCTTCGTTAGTATTTGTATATTGTGGTAGAAAATTGGAAACGTCCGTGCCTGGTGATCTGCTGGACTGGGGTCCGAGATCCGCTCAAGTACGATAGTTTCTAGTCGTGTCTGCAACCTCACCATCCTTATGTGTCTATAGGTCTACCTGCAGAGTCATCAGCAGCCATTGCCTGGCACTCCCTGGTCCTAGCTTGGATGAAAGTGGGATTAGGCACTGATCATATGTATATATGGTCAGTCTCTAGGACATTGTCCTTCTAGGGCATTGTCACTATCCCTTGCCTCTGCCATTCATGGGGGCAACCTTTAAACCTTCAATATTTATCAATATTTAAGAATAAAATACTGTAGAAAATAAGTAGCAGAAGAAGTACCCCCAAGAACCACAACATCACGAGACGGAAGAGGTTTGATGACCAGAAATGGATCAAATTCAGAAACGGATGATTTTGACTTATGGACGATCTTACATTCCCTCAGGATTAGGTTGCAGAGAGCGATCGAGTGACTGCACAACATCACGAAGCAACAGATGAGGGATGGGATTAGGAGGGAAGCGGAAGGACCAGTCATGGATCATGCAGAAGCTATAACAGACGACATGGCGACATCCAACAATAGAGAATTATTAGCGGCAGCAGTGACATGGAGTGTGTTATGAGGAAGAAGTTGAGAATGCATATCAAAAGAGAAGTTTTCGGTAGAACAGACAGACAGAAACGCATGTCGGCTGAGAAAGGGTGATAGACCCTTCACAAGGTGGCAGCAATGCTCAAGCTCTAACCTCAGCAAGAGAAAATGTCACTATAGGCAAGTGGCAATCTGTCGTCAGTAAGGCTAGATGTCGCCAGAGGAATTAACAGGTTATCAACCAGACAAAAGTGGAAAACATTTAAGTAAGCCTTCAACGCTTGGGTGACCCACAATGTCTCTCTCGAGAGGAACTGTAATACAAGTCTCTCTTATAGCCATCACGCAAACTCAGTCATCATGACATCGCTAGTTGAGCATATTCTTTGCTATGAGAGAATACTAATGAGTATGCTTTTCAAAACTTGTGCCATACCCTCAGCTCTGGTAGTAGCTATAGATAAGATTAAAAGAAGTATAATTAAAGACCTAGGCATTGGTGTAACCTCTTGTACTGGATTCAGATTGGATTTTGATATCCCAGCACCAAGGTCTGTAAGCCCATTCGGTGCCCTAGTGCATCTCTGGTAAAACCCTAGTTACACTTTGAGGTAAAATTAAGATGAGATTAAACAGCATGACCGAAGAAAGGATGCAATAATGAAGGTAAAAGAAGGATATGAAGCAAGTGCAGCTAGGGCCCGAAGGAACTCTGCAAAGACCCTTAGGTAATGACTCGAGCGTACCGCAAAAGATGCACTAACGGCACTAACACCCTACGGGATGGTACACCCTTTAGAATCGTATGCAAACAAAAGTGACAATCATGTGCAAACTTTGGGTTAAGGTTACGGTTAATTTAGTCGACACTTTGCTCAACCTTGACCTTTAACCTAGGACTTTCAAAATTGAATCACTTCCACGTCTCAACACAACAATTAATCCCTGAAAGTTTCATTACTCTACGAGTAGAGTTGTGGCCAGGAAATTGTTCACAAACAAACAAATGGACAAACAGGGGCGAAAACATTACCGCCTCCCAACTTCGTTGGCGGAGGTAATGATTTAAAGCAAACAGTACCAAATGAAGCTCTGTAATAACCACGAACGATGGTAAAACACAACTGAATTAGCAAGTAATTAAGAAATTTAAAGACAAGGTATAATTGTCTGATGACCAAGGTCGATAGTTAATTGTAGTATCTGCAACCTCACCATCCTTGCGAGCTAAGGGGTATGGGGGAGCCTATAGGTCTACCTGCTGAGTCATCAGCAGCCATTGCCTGGCCCTCTCTGGTCCTAGCTTGATGGATATAGTTGACCTGGGCATTGATCATATGCATATAAGGTCAGTCTCTAGGGAATTGTCGGTGTCCCTTACCTCTGCCATTCATGAGCGACCTTTAAATAGCTGCTGTCTCCCTGGAAGTGAGCACGAGAAAACCTCTGCTATTCATGAGCGACCTTTAAATAGCTGCTGTCTCCCTGGAAGTGACCACGAGAAAACCTCTGCCATTCATGAGCAACCTTTAAATAGCTGCTGTCGCCCTGGAAGTATGCTCGAGAAATGGCAGAAGGGTTGTGTGGAGGATTAATTTTTTTTTATTTTGCTAAATCCAGAGAGAGAGAGAGAGAGAGAGAGAGAGAGAGAGAGAGAGAGAGAGAGAGAGAGAGAGAGAGAGAGAGAGAGAGAGAGAGAGAGGGAGAGAGAGAGAGAGAGAGATTGTTGAGTTGAAAAATGTTATTTTCATTAGTAAAATAAATTTTTGAATATACTTACCCGGTGATCATATAGCTGTCAGCTCTGCTGCCCGACAGAAAAACCTAAGGACGAAATACGCCAGCGATCGCTATACAGGTGGGGGTGTACATCAACAGCGCCATCTGTCGAGCAGGTACTCAAGTACTCCATGTCAACACAGAACCAATTTTCTCCTCGGTCCACTGGGTCTCTATTGGGGAGGAAGGGTGGGTCCTTTAATTTATGATCACCGGGTAAGTATATTCAAAAATTTATTTTACTAATGAAAATAACATTTTTCAATATTAAACTTACCCGGTGATCATATAGCTGATTCACACCCAGGGGGGTGGGTAGAGACCAGCATATATGTTAACATTAAGAGCTAAGTATTTCGTATTTCATTTTAGCAGTTATTCAAAATAACAAATATAAAATTAATAAGTACCTGGCAAGGAAGTCGACTTGAACAATTACTCTGCCTTTTTAAGTACGTCTTCCTTACTGAGCCTCGCGATCCTCATAGGATGCTGAGCGACTCCTAGGAGCTGAAGTATCAAGGGTTGCAACCCATACTAAAGGACCTCATCAAAACCTCTAATCTAGGCGCTTCTCAAGAAAGAATTTGACCACCCGCCAAATCAACCAGGATGCGAAAGGCTTCTTAGCCTTCCGGACAACCCAAAAAACAACAATAAAAACATTTCAAGAGAAAGATTAAAAAGGTTATGGGATTAGGGGAATGTAGTGGTTGAGCCCTCACCCACTACTGCACTCGCTGCTACGAATGGTCCCAGGGTGTAGCAGTTCTCGTAAAGAGACTGGACATCTTTAAGGTAAAATGATGCGAACACTGACTTGCTTCTCCAATAGGTTGCATCCATTACACTCTGCAGAGATCTGTTTTGTTTGAAGGCCACTGAAGTCGCGACAGCTCTAACTTCATGTGTCCTTACCTTCAGCAAAGCATGGTCCTTCTCATTCAGATGGGAATGAGCTTCTCGAATCAAAAGTCCGATATAATAAGAAACTGCATTCTTCGACATAGGTAAAGAAGGTTTCTTAATGGCGCACCATAAAGCTTCTGACTGTCCACGTAATGGTTTAGTACGTCTCAAATAGTACTTGAGAGCTCTTACAGGGCATAGTACTCTTTCTTGTTCATTTCCAACCAAATTAAAAAGGCTTGGAATATCGAACGATTTGGGCCAAGGACGAGAAGGAAGTTCGTTTTTGGCTAAAAAACCAAGCTGTAAGGAACATGTAGCCGTTTCAGATGTAAATCCAATGTTCCTGCTGAAGGCGTGTATCTCACTGACTCTTTTAGCTGTTGCTAAGCAGACGAGGAAAAGAGTCTTCAAAGTGAGATCTTTAAAAGAGGCTGATTGAAGTGGTTCGAACCTTGCTGACATAAGGAACCTTAGTACCACGTCTAAGTTCCAACCTGGTGTGGCCAACCGACGCTCCTTCGAGGTCTCAAAAGACTTAAGGAGGTCCTGTAGATCTTTGTTGTTGGAAAGATCTAAGCCTCTGTGACGGAAGACTGCTGCCAACATGCCTCTGTAACCCTTGATCGTGGGAGCTGAAAGGGATCTTTCCTTCCTTAGGTATAAAAGGAAGTCAGCTATCTGAGTTACAGAGGTACTGGTTGAGGATACTGCTTTCGACTTGCACCAGCTTCGGAAGACTTCCCACTTCGACTGGTAGACTTTGAGAGTGGATGTCCTCCTTGCTCTAGCAATCGCTCTGGCTGCCTCCTTCGAAAAGCCTCTAGCTCTTGAGAGTCTTTCGATAGTCTGAAGGCAGTCAGACGAAGAGCGTGGAGGCTTGGGTGTACCTTCTTTACATGCGGCTGACGTAGAAAGTCCACTCTTAGAGGAAGTGTTCTGGGAACGTCTACTAGCCATTGCAGTACCTCGGTGAACCATTCTCTCGCGGGCCAGAGGGGAGCAACCAACGTCAACCTTGTCCCTTTGTGAGAGGCGAACTTCTGCAGTACTCTGTTGACAATCTTGAACGGGGGGAACGCATAAAGGTCTAGATGGGACCAATCCAGAAGAAAGGCATCTATATGAACTGCTGCTGGGTCCGGAATCGGTGAGCAATAAATTGGGAGCCTCTTGGTCATCGAGGTTGCGAACAGATCTATGGTAGGCTGACCCCACAAGGCCCATAGTCTGTAGCAAACATTCTTGTGAAGGGTCCACTCTGTTGGGATGATTTGACCCTTCCGGCTGAGGCGGTCTGCCATGACATTCATGTCGCCTTGAATGAACCTCGTTACTAGGGATATTTTTCGATCTCTTGACCAGGTGAGGAGGTCCCTTGCGATCTCGTACAACGTCATCGAATGAGTCCCTCCTTGCTTGGAGATGTATGCCAAGGCTGTGGTGTTGTCGGAGTTCACCTCCACCACCTTGCCTAGAAGGAGGGACTTGAAGCTTCTCAAGGCCAGATGAACTGCCAGTAGCTCCTTGCAGTTGATGTGCAACGTTCTTTGATCCGTATTCCACGTGCCCGAGCATTCCCGACCGTCCAATGTCGCACCCCAGCCCGTGTCCGATGCGTCCGAGAAGAGAAGGTGGTCGGGGGTCTGAACAGCCAGTGGCAGACCCTCCCTGAGGAGAATGTTGTTCTTCCACCAAGTCAGTGAAGACTTCATCTTCTATGAAATAGGAACTGAGACCGCTTCTAGCGTCTTGTCCTTTCTCCAGTGAACAGCTAGGTGAAATTGAAGGGGTCGGAGGTGGAGTCTCCCTAACGCGATGAACTGGTCCAGTGATGAAAGCGTTCCTATCAGACTCATCCACTGTCTGACTGAACATCGGTCCTTCTTCAGCATGTTCTGGATGCATTCTTGGGCTTGACTGATTCTGGGGGCCGACGGAAAAGCCCGAAAAGCTTGACTCTGAATCTCCATTCCTAGGTATACTATAGTTTGGGATGGGACGAGTTGGGACTTTTCCATATTGACCAGGAGACCCAATTCCTTGGTCAGATCCAGAGTCCACTTTAGATTCTCCAGACAGCGACGACTTGACGCAGTTCTTAAAAGCCAGTCGTCCAAATAGAGGGAGGCTCTGATGTCTGCTAAATGCAGGAATTTGGCAATATTCCTCATCAGTTTGGTAAAAACTAGAGGTGCCGTGCTTAGGCCAAAGCACAGGGCTTGGAACTGGTATACAACCTTCCCAAAAACGAACCTTAGAAAAGGTTGGGAATCTGGGTGGATGGGGACGTGAAAGTAAGCGTCCTTTAGGTCTAACGAGACCATCCAGTCTTCCTTCCTGACCGATGCTAGAACCGACTTTGTCGTCTCCATGGTGAACGTCTGCTTTGTGACAAAGACATTTAGAGCACTGACGTCCAGCACCGGTCTCCACCCTCCTGTCTTCTTCGCCACTAAGAAGAGACGGTTGTAGAAGCCCGGGGATTGATGGTCCCGGACTATGACTACCGCTCCCTTTTGTAGTAAGAGAGACACCTCTTGCTGTAAAGCTAGTCTCTTGTCCTCCTCTCTGTACCTGGGAGAGAGGTCGATGGGAGTTGTTGCTAGAGGGGGCTTGCGCAAGAATGGAATCCTGTACCCCTCTCTGAGTAACTTCACAGACTGTGCGTCTGCGCCCCTGTTCTCCCAGGCCTGCCAGTAGTTCTTGAGCCTGGCTCCCACTGCTGTCTGAAGAAGGTGGCAGTCAGACTCTGCCTCTAGAGGACTTGGAACCCTTCTTCTTGCTCCCACGTTGACTTTCGGCACGAGCACCTCCTCTGCTGGAGGCTCTGCCACGAAAGGGCGGAATGAACCTTGACGCTGGAGTGTCCATCCTGGGTCTAGGCACGGAGGGCAAAGAGGTAGCTTTGCGTGCGGATGACGCCACCAGGTCATGAGTGTCTTTCTGGATCAAGGAGGCGGCAATCTCCTTGATCAACTCTTCAGGGAAGAGACACTTCGAGAGCGGAGCAAACATAAGTTCCGACTTTTGACATGGGGTGACTCCAGCTGACAAGAAGGAGCAAAGGTGATCCCGCTTCTTGAGGACCCCGGACACGAAAGAAGCCGCAATCTCACTAGAACCATCCCGTATGGCTTTGTCCATGCAGGACATAATGAGCATGGAAGTTTCCTTATCAGAAGGGGAGGTCTTCCTGCTCAACGCTCCCAAACACCAGTCCAAGAAGTTAAAGACTTCGAATGCACGGAAAACTCCTTTCATAAGATGGTCCATATCCGAA
Source organism: Palaemon carinicauda (assembly GCF_036898095.1). Taxonomy (NCBI): domain Eukaryota; kingdom Metazoa; phylum Arthropoda; class Malacostraca; order Decapoda; family Palaemonidae; genus Palaemon; species Palaemon carinicauda. The sequence goes on from NW_027168732.1 coordinate 21,392, forward strand.
GGAGTCCAGCAAATCTTGGAGCGTCTCATAGCCAGCCTGCGGGGAGAGTCTACCAGACTTGAGAAGTCGCCCTGGGCAGAGGCAGGAACTCCCAAGCCGAGAACTTCTCCCGTGGCATACCAGACGCTAGATCTGGAAGCAAGCTTGGCCGGGGGAAACATGAAGGTTGCCTTCCCAAGTTGCTTTTTGGACTGCAACCACTCTCCCAGTACCCTTAAAGCTCTCTTGGACGAGCGAGCGAGTACGAGCTTCGTAAAGGCAGGTGCTGCTGACTGCATGCCTAAAGCGAACTCAGAGGGAGGCGAGCGTGGTGCTGCAGACACAAACTGATCCGGATATAAATCCTTGAACAGCGCAAGCACTTTCCTAAAGTCTAAGGAGGGAGGCGTGGTCTTGGGTTCGTCGATGTCCGAGTGTTGGTCGTCAAGATGAGCAGCTTCGTCATCATCAGAGAATCCATCGTCTGAATGCTGAGGAGGAAGCGGCAAAGGAGTAGGTAAAGGCTGGACGGCTGAGTCCGGCAGCACGGGTGCATGCGTGGCTGCACTGGACCCAACGTCATGTAACTGTTGGTCAGTCTGAGAACTGGCAACAACCATAGCTGAGTGGGGGTGCAAAGCGTCTACTCCTGACTGTGGTCGGATAGTGGAGACCACCGTGGGTTGCGGAGGCTGACGCACCGCGTCAAAACACGGCAACTTAACTCCACCCTCCTGTTGTTGTGGTAGCACACGAACGTCAACGGAGGGTTCCGTGCGTCGGTGAACGTCAACATGCGTCTGGCAGGGTCGACTGCGCATAGGTGGAGGAGCTCTCACAGCTGGAGTGTGGGAGCAGGCAGCCTCAGCGTCTGCTGGGCGCACAACCGTGGTTGGTTGTAGGCTAACGGGTGCAGCGTCAACCTTCACCGCACGATACTCCTGCATAAAGGAAGCTAGCTGAGTCTGCATAGACTGCAGCAAAGACCACTTAGGGTCTACAGCAGCTGGTGCGGCAACAGACGGAGTTACTGCCTGCTGCGGTACCACTTTGCCTCTCTTAGGAGGTGTGCAGTCGTCGGAGGACTGCAGCGAGTCCGAACTGACCCAGTGGCTACACCTGGGCCGTTGGACTTGCTCGGAAGGGACCTTGCGATTAAGAGGCCGTGAGACCTTGGTCCATCGTTTCTGCCGTGAAACCTCTTCCGCAGATGAGGAATGAACGGGCTCACTCGTCTTCTTGTGGGTGGGACGATCTAGGCAAGATACGTCCGAAACCACGGAGGGAACGTCTGTCCGCTGATTAAAGCCTGTCGAACCCTTTGGTCGTACGACATTGCTTCTCCCCTGGGCTTGGGAGCTTGCAAGAGGTCCCGGACTGGGAGGACGACAGGCACGAACATACGCACCCTCATGCGTAACACTGACACTTTTCACTGCACTAACACTCACTTCACTTCCCACTGCACTTTTACCTTTCAACTCCCTGACGTCAGCCATGAGTTGATTGCGGTCATTCGCCAATGACTCGACTCTCTCACCTAGAGCCTGGATGGCACGCATCATATCTGCCATCGAAGGTTGATGAGAGCTAGCAGGGGGGTCGGGTGCAACCACTACAGGGGAAGGAATAGGTTGTGGGGCATGGGGAGAGGAAAAATCCACTGAGCGAGACGAACTCCTCCTGATCCTATCCTTCTCTAGCCTACGTGCATATTTCAGGAATTCTTGAAAATCGAATTCCGAAAGCCCAACGCATTCCTCACATCGATCTTCCAATTGACAGGCTTTACCCCTACAATTGGAACAAATGGTGTGCGGATCGATAGAGGCCTTCGGAAGACGCCTTGAACAGTCCCTAGCGCTACACTTCCTGTACTTGGGGACTTGAGAAGGGTCAGACATCTTGAATTAGTCAAAGGGGGGAATTCAAAATCTATCCAAGTCGTCAACAAATAATCCAAAATCCAATAAAAGAATGCAAGGAAGTATTGAAGATAACTTCTGCACAGCGATAGCTAATAACCAGAAATGAATACTTCACCAAATAACGTGAAAATCAATCCAGAAAACAACAGCGTATTTAGTAGGTCTTGCCGGTGGCACGACAGAGAGAAAATTGGTTCTGTGTTGACATGGAGTACTTGAGTACCTGCTCGACAGATGGCGCTGTTGATGTACACCCCCACCTGTATAGCGATCGCTGGCGTATTTCGTCCTTAGGTTTTTCTGTCGGGCAGCAGAGCTGACAGCTATATGATCACCGGGTAAGTTTAATATTGAAAAAATAAAATTCTTTCATTTTTGGTCGTGAAGTTAGGCCTGAAAGGCGGCTAACAGCTTATGAATAATGGGAAAGCTCGCCTAATTCATTTACGTGTGTTTCATTGTAGACTTATTTTACAATTCAAGAATCAAAGTGATGATATTCAATAAATAATGACAATTGTAAATTCAATTTTGCAAGAAGACATTTTCTATAACTGAAAATTTTAAGTCAAATTATTCACCTTATTCTTTCATATATTAGAATTACTATAACAATAGTACAGGGATACTGTACTGAACATTTCTCTCATTGCTAAGATCCTTTCTCTTTCCAAGGCTTCGTGTGACATTGTCCCATATAAACTAACCAAATGTCTTTGAACAAGGCAAAGTTTCCATTAGGAAAGAAAGTGATAAAAGTAATTCTTTCCATATTTTATTCAATATGAACAAAAACTTAAATCACATAAATTCCTTCCTATACAAAACACTTAGGAGCAGTTCTTACAATGAACAAGTGCACAAATAAGATGAAAATAAAACCTTGCCATTCATGGAATCTTTAGCATAGCATAATTCAATAAAGCAGTTCATATTTGGGATAACACCAGTAATATAATTTGAGATGGGAAAACAAATCGCAAATTGAGAAAAGATATACGTGGCGGACTAGCAACTCTGACATAAAAACTTGCATTGATGCAACAAAATATTATGAGGTCAAAATAGCAAATAAAAATTATTAAAGACATATATCAAAGCTGCAATTCTGGATCGAACCACAGTTAAAAGGAACAAAGCCGTGATGCACATTACAGAGGCCCTTTCTCTGTTATTGCTCTTCCATAATTACCACTTAAGTTACTGTTGAGCAAACGAATGGGCTGCGACCAAACATACACGCATGATCGGTGCCCGACCCCCTTCAGCCCCTTCCACACGAGGCAAATGCATAGGACACTCTGATTTACCTGTAATTTTTTTCGCTTTGAAACAGTTACTAGATCAAACAGCCCAAGGAAGACAGGCACAGGCAGGGAAACGTAAGGTTTGAACCAGATGCAGGGCAGACTGCAGTCGGAGTTATGTCAGAGAATAGTCAGACGTCAACCAAGGCCTCGACAGTGGGCGTGGGCACTTCGATGGTTTTCCTGTTGTTAACTTGTCTTTGATGTCATCTACACTCTCGATCATCACCCATACAACAAAATTGGTAACGGTGTCTGTCCGCCATGCATTTGCCCCTCGTTTGGAAGGACCTTTTCCATATTTAATTTTTTCTAGTATGATTCACATCCGAAGATTGTCAATACCCGAATGACATTCAGTAAATATAGTACAGTAACAACAAACACAAAGGAAATACAGTAGACCATTATTCTTCCCGTCCTTGAAAAATCTGAAAAACCAACTGTATATCATACGTCCATTCATCATAAAACCAATTTTCGATTCATTCTAGGATATAGAAAGTAAGAAATAAGTCATTACAACCAACAAAAAATATTTGTTATATAAGAAATACAATACTTTATATTATTCTTCCCATCCTTGAAAAATTTAAAAATTTAATTGTATATCATATTTCATTCATCATAAAACCAATTTTCAATTTATTCTATGAAATAGAAATTAGTTAAGTCGTTAAAACCAAAACAAACTATTTGGAATAAAGCCACATTTGCGGAGAGAAAATTTTCCATGGCAATATTTGCTTGAGGCACTGATACGAACAAATGATGTAATTGTTTTTTACTATATAAATATGGAATTTATAATTTTCCATGAACTCTTGTAGATTATAAAATACTGTACTGGTGTGTTAACTGGGAAGTATTATTTATAATGTAGTACAAGACAAATTTCCAAAAACAATAATTGTCTTTCTCAGTTCATTAATCTTGTAGACATTTTTTCTGAATGCAAGAAATAGAAGAAAACAAGAAGATAAAAAAAAAAAGGATATGAAAGTCACTGTTCAAGTTCATGTGCAAAAATAACAGTAATATTCATCTTTGTTAAATTTTGTTCAGCCTTGCCGTTTATAAGGTTTCAAACTTCAAAATTGGGTTTCCAAACTTGTTTACTAAGATATTTTCTATGCCACCTGCTCTATAGTCTCCTCGTTCCATTTGGTAGTCTCTTAACTGGATATTTCTAGATACATGTGTTCACTATCACCCAATTTTTAAATAGTTTTTATATATAAAATGTAGTTCCTCATTTTTTCACACTTTTGCCATAAAAAGAGCCTTGTTTTTTTAAGTTGGGTACAAGTAGATTCACAACCTCCTTTGATACAGGATGAAATAGAGTACAGTACTTAACATGTATAACAAAAGAGTATGTAAGATTTATGCAAAAAATACATACTTCAAGATATTACAAATAAGACAATTGTACATCTCTACAAAACTCGACATTTCCTGAACATATATCCACACGGAGCTAAATTAGCGTAGAGTATTCATTACACTTCCTGTGTCTTTGAATTACATACTGCAGAAGGTAGCGAGTACTATTTTGAGTAAACGTACCTGAAAACTTGATCACAGTATATTGCAGCATCTACTCGTACCCTTGTATACAGCCCCAACAAATTTTTACATACTGTGCTTCAATTAGATCATTTCAAAGTGTTGATTTTAGCTTCTGTGAAAATTAATTACTTGTGCAACAGATCCTTATCTATTAGTAGACAAATTGGTAAACCCATTACTTGAACTTAATTTTAGTAGTAGTGGTGGTGGTGGGGGGGGCGGGGGGGGCAGTAGCTGTAGAGAACGATACCTCGTAGTAACGGGGGATGATGAGGAGGGAGAAATCTAATTGGAAAGGGACCTCTGGTAGTGGATTCACTCGCCCCAGTTTTTATACCGACACCCTTTAGGGGTGAGCGAGCTGGATATATTCCTGGCATTCCATACAACCTTTTTCCTCTGGTATATTTAGCAGTATTTATACCTTAGAAATGGTGCTTTAAGGAGTATTTCACGGAGTGACACAGGTCCCTCGCCCGGAAATAGATTTTTCCTTCGTCAAAATCCCTTTTTTTTTTTTTATCAAAGTTTAGTTTTATATTCTTAGATACAACCGTTATCTCCATGACAATATCCAAGTATGTATGTCTTCATACTTTGTAAACCAAAGTTTTTAATGAAGTTAAGCAAACAAAATATGCAGTTTTTAAAAGTTATTTCTGATTTTGTGAAATATGTTATTTTTATTAATAAAATAAATTTTTGAATATACTTACCCGATAATCATGTAGCTGTCAACTCCGTTGCCCGACAGAATTCTATGGAGGGATACGCCAGCTATCACAATACTAGAAGGGGGTGTATTTACCAGCGCCACCTGTGGCCAGGTACTCAAGTACTTCTTGTTGACACCTCCTCAATTATTCCTCGGTCCACTGGTTCTCTATGGGGAGGAAGGGAGGGTCGATTAAATCATGATTATCGGGTAAGTATATTCAAAAATTTATTTTATTAATAAAAATAACATTTTTCAATATTAAACTTACCCGATAATCATGTAGCTGATTCACACCCAGGGGGGTGGGTGAAAAACCAGTGTACAAGACTAAAGGATAGCTAAGTATCCCGTATTTCATATAATCAGTTATCCACAATAACAATGAAATAATAAGTACCTGGTAAGGAAGTCGACTTGAACCGTTACTCTGCCTTTAATAAGATCGTCTTCCTTACTGAGCGCAGCGTTCCTCTTGGGAGGCTGAATCAACTCAAAGGTGCTAAAGTATACAGGGCTGCAACCCATACTAAAGGACCTCATCACAACCTTTAACCTTGGCGCTTCTCAAGAAAGAATTGACCACCCGCCAAATCAACAAGGATGTGGAAGGCTTCTTAGCCGACCGTACAACCCATAAAAAGTATTCAAGAGAAAGGTTAAAAAGTTATGGGATTATGGGAATGTAGTGGCTGAGCCCTCGCCTACTACTGCATTCGTTGCTACGAATGGACCCAGGGTGTAGCAGTACTCGTAAAGAGACTGGACATCTTTGAGATAGAATGATGCGAACACTGACTTGCTTCTCCAATAGGTTGCATCCATAACACTCTGCAGAGAACGGTTCTGTTTGAAGGCCACTGAAGTAGCCACAGCTCTCACTTCATGTGTCCTTACCTTCAGCAAAGCAAGGTCTTCTTCCTTCAGATGAGAATTTGCTTCTCTAATCAGAAGCCTGATGTAGTAAGAAACTGAGTTCTTAGACATTGGTAGAGAAGGCTTCTTGATAGCACACCATAAGGCTTCTGATTGTCCTCGTAATGGTTTTGACCTTCTTAGATAGTACTTAAGAGCTCTAACTGGGCAAAGTACTCTCTCCAGTTCGTTCCCCACCATGTTGGACAGGCTTGGGATCTCGAACGACTTAGGCCAAGGACGGGAAGGAAGCTCGTTTTTAGCCAAAAAACCGAGCTGCAAGGAACATGTAGCCGTTTCAGATGTGAAACCTATGTTCCTGCTGAAGGCCTGGATCTCACTTACTCTTTTACCTGTTGCTAAGCACACGAGGAAAAGAGTTTTTAATGTGAGGTCCTTAAAAGAGGCTGATTGGAGCGGTTCAAATCCTGATGACATTAGGAACCTTAGGACCACGTCTAGATTCCAGCCTGGAGTGGACAACCGACGTTCCTTTGAGGTCTCAAAAGACCTAAGGAGGTCCTGTAGATCTTTGTTGGAGGAAAGATCCAAGCCTCTGTGGCGGAAAACCGCTGCCAACATACTTCTGTAACCCTTGATCGTAGGAGCTGATAGGGATCTTACGTTCCTTAGATGTAACAGGAAGTCAGCAATCTGGGTTACAGTGGTACTGGTTGAGGAAACTGCATTGGCCTTGCACCAGCTTCGGAAGACTTCCCATTAAGACTGATAGACTCTGAGAGTGGATGTCGTCCTTGCTCTGGCAATCGCTCTGGCTGCCTCCTTCGAAAAGCCTCTAGCTCTTGAGAGTCTTTCGATAGTCTGAAGGCAGTCAGACGAAGAGCGTGGAGGTTTGGGTGTACCTTCTTTACGTGAGGTTGACGCAGAAGGTCCACTCTAGGAGGAAGAGTCCTGGGAACGTCGACCAGCCATTGCAGTACCTCGGTGAACCATTCTCTCGCGGGCCAGAGGGGAGCAACCAACGTCAGCCGTGTCCCTTTGTGAGAGGCGAACTTCTGAAGTACCCTGTTGACAATCTTGAACGGCGGGAATGCATACAGGTCGAGATGGGACCAATCCAGCAGAAAGGCATCCACGCGAACTGCTGCTGGGTCTGGAATCGGAGAACAATACAAGAGGAGCCTCTTGGTCATCGAGGTAGCGAATAGATCTATGGTTGGCTGACCCCACAGGGCCCAAAGTCTGCTGCAAACATTCTTGTGAAGGGTCCACTCTGTGGGGAAGACTTGACCCTTCCGGCTGAGGCGATCTGCCATGACATTCATATCGCCCTGAATGAGCCTCGTTACCAGCGTGAGCTTTCGATCTTTTGACCAAATGAGGAGGTCCCTTGCGATCTCGAACAACTTCCTCGAATGAGTCCCTCCCTGCTTGGAGATGTAAGCCAAGGCTGTGGTGTAGTCGGAGTTCACCTCCACCACCTTGTTAAGCTGGAGGGACTTGAAGTTTATCAAGGCCAGATGAACTGCCAACAACTCCTTGCAATAGATGTGAAGTGTCCTTTGCTCCTGATTCCATGTTCCCGAGCATTCCTGTCCGTCCAGTGTCGCACCCCAGCCCGTGTCCGATGCGTCCGAGAAGAGACGGTGGTCGGGGGTCTGAACAGCCAATGGTAGACCTTCCTTGAGAAGAATGCTGTTCTTCCACCACGTTAGAGTAGACCTCATCTCTTCGGAAACAGGAACTGAGCCCGTCTCTAGCGTCATGTCCTTTATCCAGTGAGCAGCTAGATGATACTGAAGGGGGCGGAGGTGGAGTCTCCCTAACTCGATGAACAGGGCCAGCGATGAAAGTGTCCCTGTTAGACTCATCCACTGCCTGACTAAGCATCGGTTCCTTCTCAGCATGCTCTGGATGCATTCTAGGGCTTGGAAGATCCTTGGGGCCGACGGACAAGTCCGAAAAGCTCGACTCTGAAGATCCATACCCAAGGAGACAATGGTCTGGGATGGAACGAGCTGAGACTCCTCAAAATTGACCAGGAGGCCCAGTTCCTTGGTCAGATCCATAGTCCATTTGAAAATCTCCAGATAGCGACGACTTGTGGGAGCTCTTAAAAGCCAGTCGTCTGACGGAGCCGGACACAAGATCATGATACTGCTGCACAGTCTGTAAACTGTCAATCATGGGCAAGCGAGGAAGTACAGTGACAACCCGCTGTCTAGACTGTCTGGGTCGTACAGACAACTCCTTAACGGGTTGCTGAGGTTGCCGCACTGCGTCACAACAAGTCCCTTCTGTTGGTTGTTGAACGTCTTCCCCGTGACACATTGACTCCGTAAACAAAAAATCCTCTAACAAGGACTAAGCTTGGACTGCATGTCATGCAACACAGCTCAAGGTCTATGGGAGCAGGTGTGGTAACAGACGGGATTAGCGGCTGAAGTGGAACCATTACCTTCCCTGTAAGCATGTAATGCTTAAATAAAAGTCCATAAGAGGTTATGCAGCTAAAGGCTCCCTCCAAATGACAGAGTCCTCAAGGGAATATCAGAAGGAGGGAGAAAAGAACTTTCTCATCTACAGGGACCTTATCCTAGAAAAGCTAAGTTCTCTGAGTGAGGGTTCACTGGTGCAAAAGCAGCAGACTAGAAGGCAACGTTATGAAACTGCTTGACAGTCTAGTGAGTTGGCAACAACCCAAGATGTGTTGAGAAGCATGCGGTAAGGTATGCAGAGCATGATGTATGCAGAGTATGCTGTATGCAGAGCATGCTGTATGTAGAGCATGTTGTATGCAGAGCATGCTGAATGCAGAGCATGCTGTATGCAGAGCATGTTGTATGCAGAGCATGCTGAATGCAGAGCATGCTGAATGCTGAGCATGTAGTAAGCAGAGCCTGCTGTAAGCAGAGCCTGCTGTAAGGAAAGCAGAGCGTGTGCATGGCGTTTAACATTTCTCAGAAATTCCATGACCAGTGCTAGAGTGCTTTATGCATGCTTGCATGGGGTTTAAACCATGGTATGAAAATGGAGGTAAGGTATGCTGAACAGCAGAGTCAGAACGAGCTGGAACAACAATAGTTGTGGTTTCCTCTTCAAGACTCCGATGAGGGAACACCTGAGGCTCAGTCTGCAAAGGCTGAATAAAAGACAAGCAGAAGGAAGGCGCATGGGTGGAGGAGGCTGACTCCTAGCATGAGTGGTTGAACCCAAGGGTTGCGCTTGCTGAGCGGTTGGCGGAAGCGGAGTAGCAAGTTCCAGTTCCTGTGGTGTGAGCGGAGCGCGATGAGGAAGAGGCTGCGCAGAACAAGGTAAATGTCTCGCAAGCTGAGGCTCCTGAGGCGCAAGGCTAAGGTGTTGTGGTGCTTGCCTTGTGGAGGGTTGAGCTCGCTGCAGCAAGAGCTGAGGAGACTGACTCATGGACGGGAGAGGTTGTTGTACCTCAACCGAGTGTTGCATCACTGGTGGAGCAGCAAGTGGAGGCGGAGGAAGAGAGGTATAATCCTCCTGATCCCAATGTAAAGGTTGCCTTAAGGAAGGCGGAGGTTGAACACCACAGGGAACAGCAAACTCAGCACGTGGCTCAACATCGTACGCCTGGCAGGTGGAACTGCTGGCAGGTGGTACTGCGATCAGGTGGAGCGAGTGTAGGTGGAGGGAGTGTAGGCGGAGGCGGAGGAGCAACACTCTCAGCCCGACACTCACGCATCAAGTCCGAAAGCTGTGCTTGCATGGACTGTAGTAGAGTCCACAACATCGTACGCCTGGCAGATGGTACTGTGATCAGGCGGAGCGAGTGTAGGTGGAGGGAGTGTAGGCGGAGGCGGAGGAGCAACACTCTCAGCCCGACACTCACGCATCAAGTCCGAAAGCTGTGCTTGCATGGACTGTAGTAGAGTTCACAACATCGTACGCCTGGCAGGTGGTACTGTGATCAGGTGGAGCGAACATAGGCGGGGGGGGAGTGTAGGCGGAGGCGGAGGCGCAACACTCTCAGCCCGACACTCACGCATCAAGACCGAAAGTTGTGACTGTATGGACTGCAGTAGAGTTAACTTGGGGTCGGCAGACACTAAGTTCTGCTGAGGTAAAGCCTTAACAGCAGAGATCTGTTGTGGCAGAACCTTACTCCTCTTAGGCGGAGTGTAATCAACTGATGACTGAGGAGAGTCAGAGCTAACCCAATGACTGCATTCGGGTTGTGAACTTTAACTTCGTACGTCTGGCATAGGTCTGGACTTAACGTTTAAGGGGTCTTGAGACCTGAGACCAGCGTTACTCTGCCTTTATTTTCTCCCCTAATCTCTTCTGCAGACGAGCAAAATAAGGGCTCAATCGTCTGCGGGTGGGAGTGACGGTCTCGGTAAGACACGCCCACAACCACCGAGAATACTTCTGTGCGCCGATCAAGGCCTGCTGAACCCTTATGCCCTTCGACATTGCTTCTCCCCTGGGCTTGGGAGCTTGCAAGAGGTCCCGGACTGGGAGGACGACTGGCGCGCACAAAAGTACCCTCACGCACTAATCACTTATCACTTTGATTTCTGTTTGCACTTATTTCACTGAACTCGAAACTTTAAGTGGTTTGTACCTGAAATACGCAATTCTATCCTTTCTCAAAGTTAGTAATTGCGAAAACAGAATTACAATGTAACAGAAAAATCTAATGAAAGATAATTCAGTGGTTGGAAAGAGACTAAACACTAGATCACTCTAGAAACGTTTAGTTTCTTCCCCTAAAGAGACTAGGGAGAAGAGCAAAAACGATAACGACGTTACTCGTACGCCTGGCAGGCTTGAATGAAACGTTTATCCTCTTTCTCCCTCCGTCTCTATCTCTCTCTCTCTCTCTCTCTCTTGACTTAGAACCTGAGAGAAGAGCCCAATCATATATATCGTTAAAACATATTATTGTTAAAGGAAAAAAACTGAAAAGTTCCTTTATTAGGATCAAAACCATTAAGTTAAGAAAGAATGAACAAAACGCTAGACACGGTTACTCTACTGCAACGTGAAACCGTGAACATTCTTTCTCTATCGTAACGATAGAGTGCAAGTTGAACGTTCTGAACGTCAACAACTGCAGAGACAAAACAAAACGTTAGTTCAACTTTGAAAACAGTACGAGACTGTCAAAGAAAATCTTTCAAACTCTGTGGCGGAAATAGCATAATATGTTAACAGGTAAAACCGAAATGACGGGCTCAAAGTTTATTAACTTCGGTAAAAGACCGCCTACTATTAGGAAGGTCGAATATAAACAAATATAAAAATTAATTTTAATGAGTTTATAATAAAAGGAAGTTAATCGAAGAGGCCTATAAGAGGCGGAGAGATATAAAATAAATCTATAACTTTTGTTAAGCAAAATTAAGAAAGAGAGTCTATACTCTCTTAGACACCAACACTTCCGTCTAAGGGAAGGGTCGGCCATTGAAAGGTGAACGAGAGTTCATACTCTCTCGTCACCATAATTAATCAAATTAATTCCAAAAGCTAACTAAGCTAATATAGAAGTTTCCAGTAAAGCGACAGCCGAAATCAAAGAGAAATACTTCACCAAAGTCGTGAAAATACTCCAAGAACATAAGCGTATCCCAGAACGTCTTGCCGGAAGCACGACAGAGGAATAATTGAGGAGGTGTCAACAAGAAGTACTTGAGTACCTGGCCACAGGTGGCGCTGGTAAATACACCCCCTTCTAGTATTGTGATAGCTGGCGTATCCCTCCATAGAATTCTGTCGGGCAACGGAGTTGACAGCTACATGATTATCGGGTAAGTTTAATATTGAAAAAAATACCTTAAGTCTTTGGTTAAGTGAGGAATGAAAGAGAAAATATTTATAGAAGAAGAATGAAACTAAGAGGAATTATGGATATTTAGCTCATTTGTCACATAGGTAATCAAGACGATACAATTTCAGAGAACAGATATTTTTCATACTAAAAACTCGAACCATCCGTAAAGTGAAATAAGAAACTGATTATTGCAACAAACATCCACCAGGTGTCCAAGGCTGGACTCTCGGCAGATACAGTACAAGTTTGGTATGGAACAAGACTCAATGTTTATCATAAAAAGAAATATATTTAGCATCCACCATCACGTTCCAACTCTTAAACCATAATTAAAAAATATGTAGCAGTCTTTCCATATCAGAATTTAATTTCCGGTTATCAGAACATAACGTAACAAATTCCTTTTTAAATAATAATGACATCTAAATTTAATTTTCTGTAGTCTTTCCATATCAGAATTTAATTTCCGGTTATCAGAACATAACGTAACAAATTCCTTTTTAAAAAAGAATGACATCTAAATTTAATATTCCCAAGTTCAAATACAGCACTACGAATCTTCGGCTCTCAGTTTAAAGAGAACTTGAAACAGACGTAAGATACAAACAAAATGGGTAAAATAAATTTCACATTCAATATGTTGTCATTTTAAGGAATACAAACCTCATACAACAGTCATAGACTACTGTATTGCAGCGTAATACATTCTCACAAAATATACAAGAATCGACAAAGAAAAAAAATATTCCAATATTTAAAAAATACCAATATTATAACCCTAATTTCAGCTAATTCTTATTCTCTTTTATCTTCTCTAGTAGCGCATCCGCGTCTTCCGTCGTCTTAACCTTAATCAACATCTTAGTTGGCTCTTTCGCTTTTTCAGCATCGGTTTCTATTGGAGGATTAGGAACGCACACGATAATCACACCATTCTTGCCCGCACGAACGGCCGGCACAGAACTATTGAGAATAATGTTAAGTAAAATATTTCCTAAATTTGTGTACGCTCTAACCAACAACTGAGTCTTTTCTTCAACCTTTTTGAGATATACCGTGCCTACACCTCTGTCTACGTACGCTCCATCTTTCATGTAAAACAACTTGCATTTCTTATCGTAAAACGAACCCTCTTCCTTAACCTCGTTCACCTCTACTTTCGGGGGTTCATCGCTGGCTTCCTCGGTCTTGTCCCCTTGATCGTTGTTCAACGCAGGTTTTGCGTTTCCTACTCCAAAGCTAAACCCTGCGCCGCCGTCTTTCGAAGACGTGGAGTTCAAACCACCGAATAGGCTCGTGCTATTGCTCTTGCTAGATGAATTGCCAAAGGTTAGTCCCTCCGATTTTGTAGAACTAGAACCGAAACCAGTAAAATTGAACATGGGCGCAGCCTTCTTTTCAGTGTCGTTAGAACTTGACCCAAAAGTAAATATGGATTTGACGTCCGCCGGCTTTTCCGCTGCCGCGGTTTGAAGGCCAAATGTAAAAGGTTTAACTGAAGTGGTTTCTTTGGATACTTCCGTTACTACTGGAGTGTTTTCTTTCCCGACCGCCAAGTCCTTCTTGGATGAATTCATTGCCGAGGCCCCTTCAGATTCCTTGGAGGAACCAGCCTCTGGTGGGTACTTTTTCACCAACTCTGAAAAATGCTTTTTATAGCTGTCGAACACGGGCGTGAGGTTGACGTGCGGGTTTTTATCCAGATGCTTTTTGATCCAGACAAGCACCCCTTCATTCAGTGCTTTGAGATGGGTCAAGAAGATGGCGCTCTTTCCTTCTTCTTCCGAACCCTCTTTGATGTCCATAGCACCGTTCGCTTTAGGTTCAGATCCTTTGGCATTGGAGAAAGCGGAGTCTTGCGTAAGTTTCAGAGGCTGCGATGTCTTCTCCTGAGCGGGATCACTTTTGGAATTCAGTTTCCCGGAGGAGTTGTCCGAGCTCTCCTTCGAGACGCTGTTCAGGAAATTGAATGTGGGTGCGGCGGAAGTTGTCGAAGAGGAATTAAAACTAGAGAAGACAGAAAGACCCTTAAATACCGACGGCGCTTCTGCCTCCCCGTTCGTTCCGCGTCGCCGCGCTGTCTTTATCTTTCTACTCGCCAGCTGTTCTTCCGAGGCTTGTCGGAATGTGCCCATTTCCTCATGTTCTTCTTCGGCTTCCCAGTTGTCGTGGGTCAGTTCTTTTGCTGCTGTGCGCTTCGCCATCTTGATCTGAAGAGAAACATGAAAAAATCAGTCCCGACTTCGCTTGCATTCAGACATTCAATGCTAACATGAATAAAAAAATTTTAAAATTCCTTTTATAAATAAGGTTCAAACAGTATACAGTAATTGAAACACTTGATATGAAATCCCCTGTAAATCATTCAAATGTATTGTTATTTATACAGTACATACATATACTGTATACAACAATCCTGATGAAAATGTTATGATGGTTATAAATAATCAGAACAATTACCAGTACTTTTTAACTAAGATTGTTAGAAGTAATTCCACAATCTCTTCTCGGTCAATCTATCTTTACGGACATGAAGAATGCAATAAACCTATATAGTCCTTAATTATATAAATCACACTTCTCTTATCATAGAATCATAATGGAAGAAAGTAACTAAGCAAGCAAGGGCACACATGGCTGACAGCCAGTATTAACTCCTGTCCATCATTATAGTAAAAAATTGTACAACTAATCTGTATTTTTCCTAGCAATACAAATCAGAGTCCTTTAAAATAAGTAGCATGTCTTCATCGTAACTGGATCAGCTGTTGAATGTGTTAAAAAGAGGTGGTTAACGAGAGGCAGTGAGTGAGGACAAGGTGTAAGGTTTTCAGATAGCACTGCAGAGCCGTCGCAGGACACAAAAGCGCCTCTTCTCGTTCGCCACCCGAAGCTCTTCTCGTAGAGAGGGGGCTGTGCCTCGTAACTAAGGGTGATCTTCTTCCACCCCTCAGTTTTGGGAGACTAGGGCAGAGAGAGAGTGCAACTCGCCTACTGTCTTCGGCGATGCTAAAGCTGCAAAAGAGTTTTGAGAGTCAGAACCCTGGCTGACGACATTCTCAAAAGGCTCGAACAGGTACAGTACGCATAAAAATCTCAAGAAAGAGAGTTATGTTCACCTCCTGGGGCTCGCGGTTCCTGGGTGAGCAAGACTCCTCGGAGCTCCTCACGAGCATAGACACCTCCCACGTGAAGGAGGAGGTCAATACCCTTCAGTAGAAAGACTAAGAGAAGCTTCTCTCGGTGAAGGAAGATGAGGAAACCTACAATCTGCGCTTGAGCTGCTGCGACCAGAGAAGTATCCCTTTTACGAGACCAATCGCAGAAGATGGCCCACTTTCCCTGGTAGACGGCTGCAGAGGACAATCTCCTGCAATGATTCGCAAAAAGCCTTTCGCTCGGAGGAGATGCTAAAGGATTCCAACCATAAAGTTTCAGCGACTTCACGGATTGGCAGTACCTACGAAGGGAAGGCTGACAAAGAAGTGTGGGCTATAGGGAGTTTTCTAAGGACAATGACTAGAGCTAACACATTGGGAACCTAATACTTGAGGCCATCTGGGAGCTACCAGGGTTTTCCTAAGTTCTAGCATAATTAACATTCGGTTGATTAAGCTGAAAGGAGGAAAGGTATAACTTTCCAGGTGATCCCATGGGCATTGGAAGGAGTCTTTGAACACAACTTTTGGTCTGGAATGGGGGAACAAAACACGGAGAGCTTCCAGTTTAGCCGACTTGGAGAACCCGGCAGAACCAGAACCCTGTGTATAGTCAGGCTCTTACTCATACCTAGGCGAGCATGTTCCGAAGGATGATTGTACCTATGGTATGGCACTTGCCAACGGTTATGGAAGTGGATACCCAATCCAGAAAAAGAATTGCCCTACGAGAAGGAAAACCCCTATTCAGCGAGAGTCTTTGGACCTTCTGTTGCGCTTGAAATGGAACAAACGTGTTGTTTGCTGACAAGGTGAACGTGAAAAGAAATGCCTGCAATCCACAGTGCGTTCCTTATCTGGGGAGTCTGTAAATGCTAGGTGCGTTGAGTGAGTATTACAAGAAAAACGCTCACAAAACGGAGACGCTAACCTAGTCTCAGGTGCTCTCTCATGTCTGGTACAGATGTTCATACCATTCGTATGAAGGAGAATGCACCTTAGAACGGCTGTGTCCAGAGATGCCATTGACCTTGGTAGAATAACCTTGGTCCGAGGCCTGAGTGCACAGAGGTGATTGTGAGTGTTAGAAGAACAATATCTAACTGCCAAGTATGGATTACAAACACTCAGAACTCACCATGAAAGAAGTTGAACTAAAACTTGAATGATGATGGTGATGAAATTGCTGAGCAATAAAAATGACGAAAATGAAGGTGATAATGACTTTAACTGCCCAGCTGATGAGGGCGGTGCCATTTTCTGGGACACTTCTTCCACTTCTTCCGAAGGTGCAACTGTAGTAGTAGCAGAAGGAACTGTTTTTTTTTTTTTTTTGCAAATCTGCAAAAACATTGTGATTGGCAGTTACGGCCACTACTTTTTCCATTCAAAGAGCATCTCATACCGATTTATGACTTCGTCAACCATGTTGCAGAATTGTAAAGAAGAAACTGTTTGTCGTCCCATCCCTGTGAACCCCTCTTGCAATTCTTTAGCTAGGTTGCAGAGCTTGGCGAACCGTTCCAATGTCAAGCCAGTTTGGTCGACAACTTACTTCCGTTTTTTACTGCATTTCTTCTTCTTCCTTGTTCGCCGACTTTGTCATATCTTCAAGGTCTGCGTCGGTTAGCAGCTGGGAGTGGCAGTCTAGTAATTTGTCGGTCTCCTGTGTTCATTTCTGCAAAGCCCTTACCTCCAACGATAACAGCCAAATGCACAGCTTTCTATACTGCGGAATGTTGGATTTCGGCAGGTGTGAATCCTTTGTCGTAAACAACCTGGAACCACAACTTCTTCCAGCTAGTGTTAAATGGTGGCAGGCTTCATTTCTCACAATGCCTTCTGGATATTTTGGAGGTATATAGCAATTGTGTACTACAGGCAGTATGCCTTTTAAAGATGAAATCTTTGTCTTCTTGGGCGTCATCCACGGAAGCAACCAGGTTCGCCAGGGCATTCCTCGTGCATAGGACCTTGAATGCCCTGATAACCCCCCCGGGCCATTGGCTGAATATGTGACATTGTGCTGGCCGGCAGGAACTCAATCTGAACAATTCATACGACAGATCAGTAGTGTGGCCACCAGCCTTGTCCATAAGGAGAAGGATTTTGAAGGCAATCCCTTCTCTAATAGGTAGACCTTGACTTACGGGATAAAACACTGATGGAGACCAGTCGGAGGACAGCATCTTCGTTATCCAGACTTTGGATTGCGTATCCAGTGTATGGATAGCAGTCTTGTTTTTGTTTATTAAAGCTCTTTGGTGTTTTGACTTGTAAATAAGCCCTGGCTTTAACAAAAACCCCACGGGTCACACGATCCTTGTCCAGTATGCTTTAAAGCCAGATGCTTTTTCTTCCCCTTTGAACAGGAAAGTTCGCGATGGCATTCTTTTCCAAAAGAAGCCTGTCTTGTATTCATATTGAAAACTTTGGATATAATTTTCTTGAAAGTTTCATTGATGTATGTGTCAGTAGTGATTGTGTCAGCAGGAGCAGCCTCGCCATGCAAGGAAATGCTTTATAGGCCAAAGTGATTCTGAAACTTTATGCAAACCACCCTCTGCCAGCAGAAAACTGCCGTTTTTTACATGGTGAATGCGGATCTTCTACATCGTCTTCATCTTTTTCCACTTCTACGAGGTCGCAACTGTTGTTGTCAGATTCCTTAGCCGGGAAAGTCTTGTACAGCTCCCAGTCTTTGTTTGGATAATGTTCGTATCTAAAGCGATGTTCTTTCGGCAGTCGGCTATCCATATGGCCAAAGTAGCTTCCATACGGACGATTGTTTTATTACAATCTGTAACCACTCTATTTGCCGACTCATTAAAGGTGATGGCAGTCGTCTTCCTAATGTTAGTCTCGTTCTTCTTGTAGTGAACAGTAGATTCATTTTCTTAAAATTGGCGGGCCACAACCGTGAATATTCTCTCTTTCTTCGCACATATCAGTAAGTTTCACCTTCTCGGCGAGCGTAATCATTCTTCGTTTGTGTTTAGGCTCGGTACCAGCCTTGGAAGAAGCAGCTTGGAGCCATTGCCAGGGGTTTAAATTGAATCAAAGTTCAACACAAAGAAACCACAAAAAATCACACAGCACAGCGTAAAGTATACAGCTCGGCAAGAAAGCTTGAAGCAAAGTGACCGTAAGATAGAGACAAGGGGAGATGCTGCGGGATCAGGACCTGAGCATCGGTCAAGCACCACTCACAGGCCCGATTACAAAACGGAAAGCTGTGATTCGTCGTCTACCTCCCATGCACGAATCACAATGCACTTTGTCACCGAGATGGTATGCTGTGTGTTTTACCAACAACGTGACACGTGGTACTGTATGGACATCGCATCCCAGATGATTCTTTTTTTTATGTCATGTGAGTTACAAGGTCAAATATGTTTCTTTGCTATTTTACGCTTGTTTTGTTGTTCCTAGACTAGGAAATACTATTTACAGTATTATTATTTTCATGGATTTACCAAGAAATTTTGTCATGTTCATATACCGTGAATCACAGGATACATTACAGTGAACCCTCGTTTATCGCGGTAGATAGGTTCCAGACGCGGGCGCGATAGGTGAAAATCCGCGAAGTAGTGACACCATATTTACCTATTTATTCAACATGTATATTCAGACTTTTAAAACCTTCCCTTGTACGTAGTACTGTTAACAAACTACCCTTTAATGTACAGAACACTTAATGCATGTACTACAGTACCCTAAACTAAAACAGGCACAAATATTAAAGGCAATTTTATATCATGCGTTTCCTAAACACGCTAAAAAGCACGATAAAAAATGGCAACCAATGTTTTGTTTACATTTATCTCTGATCATAATGAAGAAATAAACTGGAGGTAGAGCTTTGCTTATTACCCAGACATATTTCCCATACTTTTCCCTTAAAACTACATCACATCTTCCTACTTTGGATATATATACAGTATATATATATATATATATATATATATATATATATATATATATATATATATATATATATATATATATATATATGTGTGTGTGTGTGTGTGTGTGTATATATACAGTATTTATATATATATATATATATATATATATATATATATATATATATATATATATATATATATATATATATATATATTTATATGTACAGTATACACATATACATACCTACATATATACATACATACGTATATACATAAATACATGCATACATATATATATATATATATATATATATATATATATATATATATATATATATATATATATATATATACTGTATATATATGGGTTATGGAAAAAATCCGAAGTGGTGAATCCGCGATGGTCGAACCGCGAAGTGGCGAGGGTTCACTGTATATAAAAAACTCGGCAAGGTTGTGAATCCGCGATAATTGAACCGTGCAATAGCGAGGGGTCACTGTATAACCCTGCCTTTCCAACTAGGGTTGTAGCTTACCTAGTAATAATAATAGTTGTATATGCTACACCTCTGGGAAAGAAAAAGCAGTCGTTATTATGAGCGGGAGGAACATCACCTAACGGAATCAATTCCGTACTGATAATCGTGTGGACTACTTACTCGCTCAGAGGCGTGAAGACATTCACCTCTCTAGAACTAACCAATCACAAGCATCTAAGAGTGAAAGCTCGGACGAAGTGGGCGGGGCTTTCGCCACAAAGGTGGGCGACTTTGATTATAGGGGCATGTATCGTTTGAAAGGAAAGAAATGGGAAAATTTTAATAAATTTTCGGGGTAAACGTTGATGAACCGAGCTTATGGAGAAGAAGCACTATGAACATCAAGTGAGTGTAGAAATAAAAAATTTTATTATTAACATAAGGCTTTATTTCATACCAAACATGTACTCTGTCTTGTAAGCTAATGACATCTTTTCCCCCTTTAAATCTTGAACTTTGTCTTCCTATATTTTCCCCATATTTGTATTTAGGTAGCAAACCTTAGGGTCGGGCATTCGAGAGAATAATTTACGGTATATATAAACAGCTGGTTGGTTCAACTCTTTCATAATAAGTAAAAAATTCATTTCCCTTTAGAGGTTCTGCTAACCTTAGTTTTGCTCAGCCTATACCATAGCCCCCCGTCACTGAAGGCGCCTCAGGAAGTAGAACGTGATATATCACGTGCATGCTGTACAGTACATTTTAAAAAGCAGTTGCCTACTGCATCCGTACATCATGAACTCTTTATCCAACCAGCAGAGAGTAAACGTTTTATAATTCTCATCGTTAATGATAAGGGAACAATAAACATTTAATCTCCCCTAGAAAAGGATATGAAAAATCTTCCGAGTATATATGGTCAAAAGGGGAAATCCACAGAGAATTAAACATCCATACTTTATTGTACTTGATGCTAGTTGAGGATACTGTATAGGGGGTAAAACCATACATATGGCCTGCTATGATTCCAAGCATATACAGTGAACCCTCGTTTATCGCGGTAGATAGGTTCCAGACCCGGCCGCGATAGGTGAAAATCCGCGAAGTAGTGACACCATATTTACCTATTTATTTAACATGTATATTCAGACTTTTAAAACCTTCCCTTGTACGTAGTACTGTTAACAAACTACCCTTTAATGTACAGAACACTTGATGCATGTACTACAGTACCATAAACTAAAACAGGCACAAATATTAAAGGCGATCTTATATCATGCGTTTCCTAAACACGCCAAAAAGCACGATAAAAAATGGCAACCAATGTTTTGATTAAGTTTCTCTGATCATAATGAAGAAACAAACGCATTTACTGTACACATCTGTGTATAGGTTAGTTTTTGCCTCGATTATATAGATTATTCAGTACAGTATGTTGATTTTGTTATTACCAATATGTATATATATATGGGTTATGAAAAAAATCCGCGAAGTGGTGAATCCGCGATGGTCGAACCGCGAAGTAGCGAGGGTTCACTGTACAACAGTACTATACTTTATATATGATTCCATTCCTCTTATTCCTTACATGGTACCCCAGCCTTCCTCCGATACGTCTGAGAATAGGAGCATCTCCGGGGATGGGCATTCTACGTTCACTATAGGACATTTGTAGTCTCCTAACCAATACAGGTCCTCCCTTACTAACCAATGTTACGTGGGTTAACTGGTGTTTGTCATCTTTGGCTGCCGACCAATGCCTCTTCAGGCACCACTGAAGGAATCTCTAGTGTAATCTCCGTTGTGCTAAAAATTTTGGAGCCTTTGTATATCAGCGGCCAGTTCCTCATGCGTTGATTAAAAATGAACATCAACTAACCTAAGTTTTCCTCCCTAACCTAACCTATAAGGCATGTCCTTACCTACATACTTAATGGGGGGGGGGGGAAGCCCCCGTGCGACCCCCCCCCTTACACTGCCGTATTCTAAATTAGCCATAATATTACATACAGGTGGCCGCTATCATACATACACCCCAAAAATTTTTCCAGAAGATATTTAGCCCAGAAGATGTGGTTTGCGAAGAGGAAGGGTCGTGAGACTTTCCCGAGCCTTGCGACTCATTTGCCCAGGAATAATGCATATTGATCGACTGATTGATCAAATGGCATTATTTTCATGACAAAAAAAAAAACTATTTCCAACTTGAAATATCAAATACCGGTACGTAACCTAAAAATTGACAAATTGACATCGAAATTCACAAAGTCAAAGACATAAATTTGCCCCGCCATTAAAACGGCACCCTCTTTCGTAATCCGGGTTACCAGTTTTGGGTAGCCAACAAGTTACGCTACCTTCAGACATACAGATACAATAGGCTTATCGCAGTTTATGGGGGGTAGAAGCAAATATAGATCGGCGGACGCAGCCTAATTTCACGACTCCGAAGCCAGAAGTGAATTTCCCGTTTTCTACGCAATGGTAGACTTTACTCGCTGTTAGGCTACTCGCTAGCTTTCATAACCTTTAACAAAATCAGCGGGGTAGATTTTTCTAAGAAAACAATATGATTTTTGGCATAAAAAAAAGAAAACTAATTATACGCGTTTTGAACGGTTCTAATGGTTTAAACTGGCGGCAAATGACCGTTTTACCGGCGGCAAATGACCGTTTTACCGGCGGCAAATGACTGTGTTTGAGATATTGGACTCAAACCTACAGCCCCCCCCCCCCAACAAAAAAAAAAAAAAAAAAAAAACACTTTCACAATAAAATGCCTATTTTGAAAACACAGGAAAAAGGGGTATGTTTCCCCCCACCTGAGGAAATGGAGTATTCATAGCTGTTCGCCGCTATAAGAATAGATTCTCCAACCAACCTACAAAACACTTTTCACAGAAAATCACATTATCGGGAAAAGGAGAAAAAATACTAGCCCCAAAATGGGAGGTTTTAAGAATTGTAAAATAAAACCAAGCCTACATCCTAGCCTTAGGTATCCCCCTAACCTTATCGGATTTTGGACTAGGGTAGGCTAGGGGCTAGCCAATGTCCATGTATCCCTTTTATAATGATTAAACAAGTTTAGATAATTGAAAATCACATACATTAGGTCATTATAATGCCTAAAATATTATTATATTCCTAAAATAGGCCTAATAAGGTGCCTAGACATAGGACTATACCGGCATATGGAATAAGCCTATCCAAAGCTTATAAAACCTCAAATATAACATAAAATACAATAAATTACAATAAATTCACCATATTTAATCACAAAACATTAAATAAATCAACATAAATCATTACTTTATCAAATTTAAACCGTACACATGTCATTCGGCCTTGAGCCTAGACCGAGTCGGCAATATTTTTTAAAAACCCGAATTTCATGACTTTTTAGGTAATTATATTAATTAATTGTAATTATAATTAATTATATGGGTTCCATACACCCCATTACCCACCAATTTACACCATATACGAGCACTGAATCTTAAATAAACACTATGTTAAAATAGGCCAAATCTGTAGGGTTACAATGTCTGGTTCGAGTCAGACATTTATTATGATAGGAAAGGCGCAAAAGATTTAGAATTTAACTTTTTTCATAGATTAATTTTGATAAATTTTAAACATTTTTTTGTTATATTAAATTAAAAAATAACTTTTTTTAATATATTGAATAATTATCATCCTACAAAAACAGGTTTAATGTAAATTGAAACTCCTAGAATGTAACTTTTTTCATAGATTACTAATCATTTTTGATAGATTTTAAACATTTTTTTTATATTAAATTAAAAATAACTTTTTTTTTAATATATAGACTAATAATCATCCTACAAAACCAGGTTTAATGTATATTAAAACTCTTAGCATGTAAATTTTTTCATAGATTACTAATCATTTTTTTGATAGATTTTAAACAATTTTTGTTATATTAAATTAAAAAATAACTTTTTTTAATATATAGAATAATAATCATCCTACAAAAACAGGTTTAATGCACATTAAAACTCTTAGCATGTAACTTTTTTCATAGATTACTATTCATTTTTTGATAAATTTTAGATATTTTTGTTATATTAAATTAAAAATAACTTTTTTTAATATATAGAATAATAATCATCCTACAGAAACAGGTTTAATGTACATTAAAACTCTTAGAATTTAACTTTTTTCATAGATTACTAATCATTTTTTTTGATAGATTTTAAACATTTTTGTTATATTAAATTCAAAAATAACTTTTTTTTAATATATAGAATAATAATCATCCTACAAAAACAGGTTTAATGTATTTTAAAACTCTTAGCATGTAACTTTTTCATAGATTACTATTCATTTTTGATAGATTTTAAACATTTTTTGTTATATTAAATTAAAAAATAAATTTTTTTAATATATAGAATAATAATCATCCTACAAAAACAGGTTTAATGCACATCAAAACTCTTAGCATGTAACTTTTTTCATAGATTACTAATAATTTTTGATAGATTTTAAACCTTTTTTGTTATATTGAGTTCGAAAATTACTTTTCTTATATATAGAATAATTATCTTCATCATATTTTATATTTCATCCTACAAAAACATGTTTTATGTACATTAAAACTCTTAGAATGTAACTTTTGGGCTAAACTTTCATAGATTACTAATCGTTTTGATAAATTCTAAACATTTTTGCTATATTAAATTCGAAAATAAGTTTTCTAATATAAAGAATAATTATATATATCATATTTCATCCTTCAAAAAACAGGTTTAATGTAACTTTTGGGTTAAAGTTTCATAGATTACTAATCCTTTTGATAGATTTTAAAATTTTTTGATATGTTAAATTCAAAAATAAGTTTTCTAATATGTAGAATAATTATCTATATCATATTTCATCCTTCAAAAACAGGTTTAATGTAAATTTAAGGTTAAAGTTTCATAGATTACTAATCCTTTTAATAAATTCTAAACATTTTTGTTATATTAAATTCGAAAATAAGTTTTCTAATATGTAGAATAATTATCTATATCATATTTCATCCTACAAAAACAGGTTTAATGTAAATTTAAGGTTAAATTTTCTTTGATTACTAATCGTTTTGATAAATTTTAAACATTTTTGATATATTAAATTCGAAAATAAGTTTTCTAATATAAAGAATAATTATCTATATTATATTTCATCCTTCAAAAACAGGTTTAATGTAACTTTGGGGTTAAAGTTTCATAGATAACTAATCCTTTTGATAAATTCTAAACATTTTTGATATATTAAATTCGAAAATAAGTTTTCTAATATATAGAATAATTATCCATATCATATTTCATCCTTCAAAAACAGGTTTAATGTAACTTTTGGGTTAAAGTTTCATAAATTACTAATCCTTTTGATAAATTCTAAACATTTTTGCTATATTAAATTCGAAAATAAGTTTTCTAATATAAAGAATAATTATCTATATCATATTTCATCCTACAAAAACAGGTTTAATGTTCATTAAAACTCTTTTGGGTTAACGTGGCATAGATTTCTAATCTATTTTAATAAATATTAAACATTTTTGTTATATTAAATTCGAAAATAACTTTTCTTATATATAGAATAAATATTTATATCATATTTCATCCCTCAAAAACATTAAATCTCTTAGAATGTAATTTTTGGGGCAAATTTCATAGATTACTAATCTTTTTTATAATATATATTGAATATATTTATTGTATGAAATTCAAAAATACCTTTTTCTTGTAGGTATAATAATTATCATTCCACAAAATAATATTAAAACTTTCAGAATGTAACTTGAGAATAATTTTTTAATATATTACTAATATTTTTTAATAAACATTAAACAGTAATATTATATTAGATTCGAAAATACATTTTTCTTATAGGTAAGATGAGTTTCGCCCCACCAAAAAAAAACTTTAAACTTTTTAAAATATTTTTATGATATAGTTTCATAGATTGCTAATTATTTTTATAAATATTGATTATTTTTTCTATTATAATAAATTCGAAAAGGCCTATTCTAATAGATAATTATGTATATCGTATTTCATCTCTCAAATAAAATAAACATCTTATTTTCTTATTATTTAGATATGAAAAACTTCAATATATATTGAATATTTTTTATTATTTTAAACGCGAGAAGGCATTTTCTAAGATGAAATAATTATCTATATATTTAATCTCAAAAAAAAAAAACGAAAATTCATAGTTGTTTCTTATTTATAGAAAATTTTCATAGATAACTATAATAATGTCGTTCTGGACAATGGCCTCCATATTTTTTTTTTTTTTTTACAATATTTATCTACTATTTAAAGATACATTTTCTGACGAATGAAACTATTTTCTGTATAATATCTTTCAGAAATGTCGATCCCTGAGGATTCGTTTATACAATTAAATTATATTTGATAAATTATTTTGTTTATTTTGATTTTTCTTGACGTAAAGTAGATATTCTCGTTTTCAAAATATATAAATAACATATGTTTTTTTTCATATAGCTTTAATGCTTGTCACATGTAGGTTATTAATGCCATTTAATAATAATAATAATAATAATAATAATAATAATATTAATAATAATAATAATAATAATTGCCCTCCCAAATGCTAATTGACCATTTCAATTAATATTTCCCAATTTTTAACTACCAGTTTTTTTCTCTCTCTCTTATAACATTCATATTTTCCACTATTTTATCCTCTCTGAATTTTCCTATTTTATGTTAAGGTTTATACGTTAGTCAACACTTTCTTAGTTTATCTTATCTTGAGTTCTCCCCAACTATCTTCATGGTTTATTATTATTATTATTATTATTATTATTATTATTATTATTATTATTGTTGTTGTTGTTGTTGTTGTTGTTGTTGTTGTTGTTGTTGTTATTATTATTATTATTGTTGTTGTTGTTATTATTATTATTATTATTATTGTTGTTGTTGTTGTTGTTGTTGTTGTTGTTTCTATTATTATTATTGTTGTTGTTGTTGTTGTTGTTGTTGTTATTACTCTATTATTATTTTATTATTATTACTATTACCATTATTATTATTATTATTATTATTATTATTATTATTATTATTATTTGTTAAGCTACAACTCTAGTTTGAAAAGCAGGATGCTATAAGCCAAGGGGCTCCATCTGGGAAAATAGCCCTGTGAGGAAAGGAAACGAGGAAAAATAAAATAGTTTAAGAACAGTAACAACATTAACATAAATCTTTCACATATAAACTATAACAACTTTAACAAAACAAGAGAAAGAGAAATTAGATAGATTAGAGTGCCCGAGTAAGAGAACTCTAAGACGGTGGGAGACCATGGTACAGCGGCCATGGCACTACCCAAGACTAGAGAACAATAATATGATACAGTATTTTCACCATCATCATCTCCTACGCTTGTTGACGTAAAGGGCTTCGGTTAGATTTCGCCAGTCTTCCCTATCTTGAGCTTTTAAGTCAATACTTCTCCATTCATCATCTCCTATTTCACCCTTCACAATCCTCAGCCTTGTAGGCCTGGGTCTTCCAACTCGCTTTAGGCTTTGCGGAGCCCAGTTAAAAGTTTTGTGAACTAATCTCTCTCGGGAAGTGCGAAGATAACTATTTTACTTATTAGAAAACGCCTTTTCGATTTTAAAATTAATAAATTATATAACTGACAAGGGTTTGTAAGGTATGTCTGAACGATGGAAAGGCTCCGAAGGAATGTATAAGAGGGATAGTTTTTCCCATATGGTAAGGTTTATAGATCACAACATTACTTAATCTTTCAAGGAAATTGCATTAGAAGATTTTGATTGAGAAATTAAAATGCAACAACAACAAAATTATATAGATAAAGTGTTGTTTTGGACTAGGTCAAATGAGATATAAGCCTACATTTGAAGATAGTGTGATATATTAGCTATTGCAAATAGTGAACCAAGACAAGGTTGAATTAATTAGCCCTACATAGCCACTCAAGTTGGAAGGAGGTTATGTTTTACCCCCTGTTTGTGTGTGTGTTTCTTCTTTACAACATCCTGGCCACAATTTTAATTTTAGAGTAATGAAACTTGCAGGGATTAACGTTTGTGTGTGTTTGTTTATAAACAATTTCCTGGAGTCAATTTTAATCGTAGAGTAAAGAAACTTGCAGGGATTAACTCTTATGTAAAAAACTGGAAATGGTTAAATTTTGGAAAGTCAAGGTAAAAAATCAAGATCACGGTCAAGCAAAAGGTCGAGAAATAAGCTGCCACGGCGGAGGTCTGCGCTCTACTGAGTGCCCCTCTAGATTGGAATGAAGTGATGTTAATAATTTATATAGGACATATATGTTTTGACGCTGTTACTGTTTTTAGAATGATATATTGTTAATTTATTCTCCTCATTTATTTATTTCCTTATTTCCTTTCCTCACTGGGCTATTTTTCCCTGTTGGATCCCTTGGGCTTATAGCATCTTGCTTTTCCAACTAGGGTTGTAGCTTGGCTAGTAATAATAATATAGAAAAGACAGTAGATTTAGGTGCAAGTGTGGAATAGTCTATGTATCTTAAGATAAGTTCTTCTTGGGAATAGGAACGAGAAATGGCAGAAACTAAAATTTTAAAAGTCATACAAAGTTAAAGAAACATTATCAATACTGGGATCTGGATGTTGAGGAGCCCCTGTCCTTGACCTACTTAAGATCATACTTTGAGTTTTGTTAGGATTCAACTTCATACCCCATAATTTGCACCAAGAACTAATTTTAGCTAAATCTCTATTAAGGGATTCAGCAACCCTGGATCTACATTCAGGGGATGGAATAGATGCAAAGAGAGTAGCATCATCTGCATATGCAGATGATACTATTATTATTAT
>NW_027168733.1:12500-20000 GCF_036898095.1 Palaemon carinicauda
TGTCCCTTCCTCACTCACTCATTGATGAGTATGGCTGTTTGCGTAAGGGCAACAAAGCTGTACTTGCCAGACGTCTTGGTGTGCTACAGCAAAACCCAATGGCTCCAAACACCATTACTGTAGATGCACAGCAGCTGCTTTATCACATTGCATGGCCTCATAGTGCTGATGCATCTATCCTTGTTGAGAGTATTAAGCACCGTCTTTCACTCTACCCTCCTGATAGTGTTAAGATTCTAGTCTTTGACAAGTATCATGATCTATCAGTCAAAGAACATGAGAGAAGGCGACGTGGTGGCGAAAGTAGCACCAACTACAACCTGACTATCAGTAGTCCACTCCCAAATAGAGACGCCATTATGAAGAACAAACACAACAAAAGGCAGCTGTCTAGAGTACTATCCTCTTTCAACATGGGAGATAGAATAACGGTAGAAAGTCAAGAAGATGGTTGTTTTTTCCATGATGAAGCTGATGTCACAATGGTAACATACTTCTTGAAGGCAGCTGAGTGTAACAGAGTAGTCAGAATCCTCAGTGATGAAACGGATGTCTTAGTACTGCTGGTTTACTGGGTTTGGAAAAGTCAACTGCACCATACATATAAAGTTCAGATGGAACGTTGGAATGGAGACATTGTAGACATCAATGCAACCAGTGAGAAACTTGGTCCTAAGTGTTTGCAGCTGTTAGGAATGCATGTGCTAAGTGGTTGTGACACAGTGTCCTTTCCATTTAACAAAGGAAAAGTCAGTCCTCTCAATGTCTCGCAAGTAGGAAACTTCCCTGGATTGTCCAAGATACTGGGTGAGATAGATGCCTCAGAAAATGACCTTTTGCAAACAGGCCAACAGTTCTTTACAGCATTATATGGTCAACCATCAGATACCTCAATGAATGCAGCTCGCTACAGGATCTATACAAAGAAGAAAGGGAAACCAATGCGTATCATGGCCCTCTCCTACAGACGCCAACCTTCTGCTCCATGTACATCGAGCACATCTCCAAATGATATTATGGAAAGCAGCTGATCAGCAAGGCCCTCCAACAGTGGACATCAGTAAGTTCGGATGGAGTCCCAACACCCACATTAGCTGCTGATCCTCCAGCTCCTCCAGGCCTAATTGATGTCCTCGGTTGTGGTTGCAAAGCAGAGGGCAAGGCCTGCAGCTCTACAGCCTGCTCTTGTCAAAGGACCCAGTTATCCTGCACTATTTACTGCATGTGTGGAGGCACAGACGGATGTCATAACCCATTCACAGCAAGTGATCAAGCAAATGAAAAGGACAGTGACCATTCTGAGGATGAGTCAGACACTGACTAGCTTAATTGTTTTGTGCTAGGTTCGCATGAAATGTTAACTTTTGACTTGTTTGCATGCTTTATCAATGTCCTGAGTTAGAATGATACAGTCACATTGGCTGGGAGGCATTTTTTTCTTTCAAGAGATAGATCCGGATGTGTGTCAACGTGTCCAGTATTACACATTTTTACATATCATATTAGTAAGTTGTAGCACAGATATTGTACAAGATTCGAGATGATGTAGTATCAGATTCCCAGTATCACTTGCAACGCCTATGTGAAGGTTTTTATCTAGACAGTATAGAGTATGAACATAAGCATTACCTTTTAACTTGAAAGAACCATTTGCAATATGTTCGAATTTCATTGACTTCTATAAGATTTGAATATTTTCTCAAAAGGTCTGCACAAGTAAAACTACACATTTTACAACTGTTTTTTGTGTCATTATATTAATCTCTGACCATAAAAAACATGGGTGTAGACATTCCATATGATAAGTTATCTTGCCAGTTTCTAGAGATATTGAACAAAATAGAATTTTATATAATGGCGGCCAAAATTTGCATATTCCAGCATTTGCCCAAACTTGTCAAGAGGAAAACCCATTTGAAATACTTCAAAAACACCCTGGTATTACAAAATATACCATAATACCTTGTACTATAGAAGATTCATAGGTCCACAATGGAAATCATATGGGTGGCAAATGGACTATTATAGCGATTTCGCCAACCGCCTTCCGACAGCCCTTTCCTCCATACTACGCCTACACATTCATAGCTTCTATAAGTCCACTCAAATAATGTTAAATATAGACAAATAAGATTGTTTAAAGGAAAATATATACATACAAAAGAATAAAGCATACTTGGCAAAAATAAAATGAAAAGTAACAAAAATAGATTTGATTAAATAAAAGATTCACCCTGCTTTGTAAATATTGAGCAGTGTCCAAAAAGTCCCCAAGTAACAGAATCTGTAATCTGTCAGAGTGTACTAAGCACACAAGTACACAATTGCTCCTTCCATCCAAGATAATTGTTTACCAAACACAAATGGTTTAAAACATGAATTCGTTTACCAAACACAAATGGTTAAACCATGAATTCGATTTTACGTCTGGTGTTAAATGCAGGAGGCTGCAGTGTAATCATAACGATTAGTTTACAATTCAAGTTTTCATTTAGAGAGAGAGAGAGAGAGAGAGAGAGAGAGAGAGAGAGAGAGAGAATATTTCACCTTCTGTCAGTGAATGGCATACACATGCATGAAGGTTTTTTTTTTTCCTCTTTTAAACAGATAAAGCCAAAGTAATTTCATTTACCATAATAATTAGAATAATTCAATTAAAGACTGTCCTTCACTACACATAAACTGTTAAAAATGCATAAAATCAAACTTTCTCTCTCTCTCTCTCTCTCTCTCTCTCTCTCTCTCTCTCTCTCTCTCCTTACATAGCTTTTTCAGGAATTCATTTACGATAAAGTATGAAAAAAGTAATTTAAAACTCCAAGCTCTTTTGCAGAATTCACTATAGCAGATTCATAAGTTATATCTAGAACCCATAAAAATATGAAAATTTTAAAGATTTATCAATTTCCAAGAACAGTCTACATTCTTACAGGTCTCTAAAACCCCGGATAAAAGAGGGGGAAGAGCCAGTTAGGTTCCATACCTTGCGAAAACTATACCATATTTGAAA
Source organism: Palaemon carinicauda (assembly GCF_036898095.1). Classification (NCBI taxonomy): domain Eukaryota; kingdom Metazoa; phylum Arthropoda; class Malacostraca; order Decapoda; family Palaemonidae; genus Palaemon; species Palaemon carinicauda. Next base: position 15,511 of record NW_027168733.1, read on the forward strand.
ATCATATTTTCAAGTACATTAAACCTACGTACAATCATATAAAATACAATTACACCACATAATATATATATATATATATATATATAAATTGTGCATCCCTACTGTAAATCATCCAGCTTGGTTTGAAATTTGACAAAACTAATCCAGGTGTGTGTGTATGTGTGTGTGTGTGTGTGTGTGTGGGTGTGTGTGGTGTGTACATATTAACTAACTAGAGGGGTACTCAGTAGAGCGCAGACCTTCCCTACAACAGCTTATTTAATGACCTTTAACTCGACCTTGAACTTAACCTTTGACCTTAAATGTATTAATTGGCGTAGATTTCCATACACTCAAATATGAACCAAGTTTGAAGTCTCTGTGACAACGATGTTCAAACTTATGGCTGATTACGTGAATTAAACATTTTGCTTGCCCTTTGACCTTGACCTTGACCTTTCAGAATTTAATATTTTCCAGCATTTAATATAACAGTTAATCCCTGAAAGTCTCATTACTCTACGATTGAAATTGTGGCTAGGAAGCTATTCACAAACAAACAAACCCAAATATGAGGTAAAACATAACCTCCTTCAAACTTCGTTGGCAGAGATGATTATATTATGCAAAATAACCACAAATATGTAAATCAACATGATAAATAATTAATGATTTGCAAAGAAACTAAAATTATAAATAAAACTATAAAAAATATCACGTTAAGATGTCATGAGAGTTTCAAACTAACGGATAGATCGTAGATCGACGGCCTTTTCACCGACGAAAAATTCTATTAAATACTCAGATAATAAATTCATGAATTGCATCCAGATGAATCATGTTGTATATATTAATCATAGAAAATTAAGAAAATATAGTAGAAATAAAGGTGGAGGAAGAAAATAAGATATGGGGAAAATAAGGATGCTATCGGTGAAGAGACCATTTTGGTAACGGCCTTTTCGCCGAAGACAACTCCAAAAATAATTTAAATTTTAAATTCATAAAGTTGATCCAGATGAATCATATTATTCATATTATGCAGATGAATAATAAAATATATATAAAATTAAGAAAATATGGTAAAACTTGGTACAATTAATCGTGGAGGAAGAAAATGAGTTATGGGAAAAATTGGAAGATTGTCGGTGAAGAGACCATTTATGTTACGGCCTTTTCGCCAATGATAATTCCATTAACTTTCGATTTTGTTGAATTTATGAATAAAATTCAGATAATTCAAATTTTATGGATGAATCACATTCTATAGATGAATCAGATTCTATGGATGAATCATTAAATATATTAAAGATTAAGAAAATATAGTACAAGTCAGTGTGGACAAATACAAAGCTATAAGGGGAAGTTACTTGCAAATTATTATTATCATTATTATTACCATAAGCTAAGCTATAACCCTAATTGGAAAAGAATGATATGCTATAAGTCCAAGGGCTCCAACAGGGAAAATAGCCCAGTGAGGAATGAAAGAAATATAAACGAGAAATAAAAAATAAACAATCAGTACACCATTAAAATGACAAAATATAAAAACCTTCCCAAACTTTTATATATATATATATATATATGTACACATATATATATATATATATATACACACACACATATATATATATTATATATATATATGTATATATATATATTACATATATATGTATATATATATATATATATATGTATATGTATATGTATATGTATATGTACATATACATATATATATATATATATATATATGTACAATATATATATATATATACATATATATATATATATATATATATTATTGTTAGCAAATTATTATTTCCATTATTTTACATATTTCGGCCCCGGACAAAAGAGTGGGATAAATTAACTACTTTGCTGAATGAAGGAATGACGTCATTCCTTATTTTAATAATATGGAGACTAATATCTACGCCTTGTCTGTTTAAAAAATGATAAATAAGCCTGTTTTAATGTAGAGCGCGAGTGAGTGTGTGTGAGTATGTGCGTGAGCGTGTGCAATATTATACGAATTTAATTCATTACGAGTATAGAAAATACTTCACACCCAACAAGCAACAAAACTATATAATTTAAAAAACAAAAAAAATCCTTACGCGAAAAATATTGAATTAATGTGATTTCATGAACATTAAATTGTCTAAAACCTTAAATCCACATAATGGATATCCCTAAGTATACAGCAAGTCTCTCGGAAGTTATAGATTAATTTACGAGCAAAAGATACCATCTAAATACAAATGATTATACTAAAACTTTAGTTTACAAATTACTTACTGTCTATATTTTGAACAGTCTCTTCCTACTGCCTGCTGATACTACGTGACTCCAGGACCGATCAGACAGCGCCCAGCCCCCTTCATAGTCCTTCCCCTATTTAGGCTGGTTATGTCGAGCAATGTCTGAAAGAACAAATCAAGATGTTAAAAGGACCAAAAACGGATTTTTTAATACTTAAATTATAAGTATAACAACGAAATGTTATGAACAAATAGCCAATGGCTGTGTGTTTTGAGGAAAATGGCTTCGCAAAGAAAAAATGATTTTACCTAGCCCCTTTCCTCCATGAAGGTATGACTATAAAGCTGCTCGCTCTCTCTCTCTCTCTCTCTCTTTCTCTCTCTCTCTCTCTCTCTCTCCTCTCTCTCTCTCTCTTAGGTAAAATTCAGCCAAACAGTTCTAGCAGTTTTTAAGATATAGTTATTAAATCGATCTCGCCACTATTGTTAAATGCTTCGAGGTGTCCAACTACACTTGGTGAAAGTCGAAATATGGTAACATTTCTAAAATTCTGACTAAAATAGATTTCTTGGAATCTAGCTAGCATTTATAGCAAGTCCAATACATCTCTCTCTCTCTCTCTCTCTCTCTCTCTCTCTCTCTCTCTCTCGTTTTAAAATACTTGTTCGCTAAATGTTTAAGGCTGTTGCACAACCCACTCTCAATGACTAAATTAATCTAATTGTAACATATAAGGCGTAGAGAGAGAGAGAGAGAGAGGAGAGAGAGAGAGAGAGATTTTCAAAGCAATGACACGAAACGCTAATTTACCACAACCCATATCAATGAAAACGCTGGCCTACTGTAAACGACCTTGCCTTGTAAGTACTTATATAAACGAATTTGGTCAAAACCCATAACAACACTGGGAGGTCTGGGAGCAATAAAATTCAGAATACACATCAAAACTTGCAACCACTCTTTGCAGTCTGTTGCAAAAAGGTACAACTCCTTTAATGCCACGGAAGACTTTTCAGCATCTTTAGCAACCATTAGAAATGTAGTTTTTTTTTTTCTTTAAATGTCAGACGAATATCTTGGTTAAGTTAAAACTTTTCGTGAGATTTTTTAAAATATATTAATTTCACCATTTTTATTAAATATTCAATATCATAGATTTCTTCATTAGTAAAATGTTCGTTGTCTGCATTACTGTCTATCGAAGTCATAACACGAAAAATATTTCGAGAGAGAGAGAGAGAGAGAGAGAGAGAGAGAGAGAGAGCATTCTTTAGTTTAACTTCAAGTACCTACTTGAAAGTACAGTAGTTCGATATTATAAAATGAGAAAAAATACCCTTTGAAATTCTTATACCTTCCTGAATAATACTTGGAGAGAGAGAGAGAGAGAGAGAGAGAGAGAGAGAGAGATTACTCATACACTAATTGATTTACACTGGCTGCCTTTAAAGCAATTGAGTTTAAAATATGTACACTAGCCCATCTAGTTATCAGAACCGGCCGTCCAAAATATCTAGGAAAATTGCTACATATGTGTGTGTGTGTGTGTGGTGTGTGTGTAGGCTCTAGAGGTTTCAAATATGCGGCCCCGAGACTATACAATAATCTCCCACTAGACATCAGAAAGACTGAAGATATTATTAAGGCTTGCAAGAGGAAACTGAAGACTTTCTTGTTCTCTAAGTACTTCCATAAAGTGGATTTGACAATAAACGAGCAATATGCAATGTGAAATGTTGAATGCTTTCGAACTAACATGATAAAATGACTGTGAATGTCCCGTACAGAGTAGGGGTCCACAGTGTGATAGGACCAGAAAAGCAGCCCTTAAAGTAGCTATACCTCCAACTTTTACTACCTGCTGAGTCATCAGCAGCCATTGCCTGACCCTCGTTGGTCTTAACTTGGCGAGGGGGCTTGGGCGCTGATCATATGTATATATACATGATCAGTCTCTAGGGCATTGTCCTGCTTGCTAGGGCAATGTCAATATCCCTTGTCTTTAAACCTTTCAATTCCCAATTGAATAAACAGCTGCTAAAGACAGACAACAATACGACATTGTTCCTTTGGGTCGTAGTGAGAGATGGTCTCCCTATAGGCCTATAAGGGGTGAGTGACATAAGAAACAAAGGGATTGGGCTTTTAAATTAACACTTATGGCAACCACTGTTAGTTATTATAGTCTTATGATTATAAGACTTCAGTTGGTAACACTCTAAAATCAAACCATTGTTCTCTAGGTC
>NW_027168733.1:27500-52500 GCF_036898095.1 Palaemon carinicauda
TTAAACTTACTTTGTTTGTTATTATACTCTTATTTTAATTATCCAAGTAAATGCAATGGAATTATCTTTTTACATAACAGTTAATCCTTGCAAGTTTCATTACTTTACGATTAAAATTGTGGCCAGTAAGGTGTTCACAAACAAACACACACAAACAAGGGGTAAAACATAACCTCCTTCCAACTTCGTTGCGGAGGTAATAAAAAAGCCAAATAACACGAGTTTCAATTAGATAATTAGCTAACACTAAGAATATATATATATATATATATATTTATATATACATATATATATATATATATATATATTATATATATATATTACATATATATATATATACATATATATACATTATATATATATATATATATATATATACATATATATATACATATATATATACATATATATATACATATATATACATTATATATATATATATATATATATACATATATATATATATATATATATATATCCATTCCCCCCCACATGCAACAGACTAATTTTCCACCAAAAATTTCCCCACAGAAATAATATTGAAGTATATTATTATTATTATTATTATTATTATTATTACAAGCTAAGCTACAACCCTATTTGGAAAAGCACGTTGTTATAAGCCCAGGGTCCCAACAGGGAAGATAGCCCAGTGAGGAAAGGAAACAAGGACAAAAAATTAAGGACAGTAACAACATTAAAATAATCTCCCATGTAAACTATGAAAACTAACAAAACAAGAAGAGAAATTAGATAGAATAGTGTGCCCGAGTGTACCCTCAAGCAAGAGAACTCTAACCCAAGACAATGGAAGACCAAGGTACAGAGGCTATGGTACTACCCAAGACTAGAATACAAGATATAAGCGTAGGTATGTTGCAAAATGCGAGAACGGATCTAATAGCATTCATAAGTATGGCAATGCATAGGAAAGAATTTAAAAAGTCCAAATTGACCACAACAGGGTAAAGCCAAAACTGAGGATATCCCAACTAATTTCAAGGTAGAATTAAAGGATAAAAGTAAATATTAAGAATATTATTAATTTAGTTATGTACAGGTAAATTAAGCTTAATTCTAATAATAATTATAAGCTTAGAAGCTTTGCAGCTATCTATTATTAGATAGAGTGGCCGCACACTTATTTTGCGGAGCGAGCACCAAAGATAGCACGGGGGTGTATTGTAGGCAGTGATAGGATCTAGGAACCCATCCATTATCCTTTAGAAAGTCCTTAAAATCCTATTGCTTTAATATCAGACAAGGATAAAGCCAAATAGTTCTAGCGATTTGTAAAATAGTCATTAAATTGATCTTCGCTACTCTCGTCAAATACTTCGAGGTGTCTAAGTACACTTGGTGAAAGACGAAATCTAGGAATATCTCTCTCTCTCTCTCTCTCTCTCTCTCTCTCTCTCTCTCTCTCTCTCGTTTTAAATACCTGTTCGCTAAATGTTTAAGGCTGTTACACAATCTAGTCTCCATCTCTTTTCTGACTATAAATTAATCTAATTGTAGGTAAATCAAGTCTCTTTAAGGCGTAGAGAGAGAGAGAGAGGAGAGAGAGAGAGAGAGAGAGAGAGAGAGAGAGAGAGATTGCCTTATAAGTACTTATGTAAACGAATTTGGTCAAAACCCATAACAACAGTGTGGTCTGGGAGCAATAAAAGTCTGAATGCACATCAAAACTTGCAACCACTCTTTGCACTCTGGTGCAAAAAGGTATAATTCCTTTTATGGTACGGGAGAATTTTTAGCCTCTTTTACAACCATTGAAAATGCTTGATTCTTTTTGCTTAAATATAAGACGAAAATCTGTTCAGTCAAACTGTTTGTAAGCTTTTTCAAAATATATATTAGTTTCACCATTTTTATTAAATACTAATTATCATAAATTTCTTCATTAGCAATGTTCATTGGCTATTTTAATTAATAGTGTATGTTTATCAAAGTAATAACAAGAAATATTTAGTTTTTTTTTGGAGAGAGAGAGAGAGAGAGAGAGAGAGAGAGAGAGAGAGAGAGAGATAGAGCCAATTATGCTATTTCGTTAATTATACGCTGAGGTTATAAATACTGCTTGCAGTGAACCGCGTGAGGAGCACTGTAGACAAAACCCAAATCCCTGAAGCTATATATATATATATATATATATATACATACATATATAATTAATTCTAGCTAGGCTACGTAAAACTAGGCTAAAAAACGTGATGCTACAAATCTAAGGGCTCCAACAGAGAAAATAGCCCAGTGAGGAAATGAATTAAGGTTCTTTACAATTAAGCAACAAATGATTTTTAACTAAATGAAGTTTTCCATAACAGTTAATAAGTTATTACAACTCTAATTGCTTCAATATTTGAAAAAAGAAATACTAAATTTAATATTTGCATTATGCTGGGAAAATAATTAGATAGTTTAAGTATATTAGATAATTACGAATGAAAATGTTGAAGATTCCGTAGAAACAAAACTGTACTCTCTCTCTCTCTCTCTCTCTCTCTCTCTCTCTCTCTCAATAGGATGGAATTTTGGCTATTTGGCCACAGACTATTCCGAATTCAGGAGAGAGAGAGAGAGAGAGAGAGAGAGAGAGAGAGAGAGAGAGAGAGTGAGTCTAAAACTAACAATTATTCTTCCTTATTATTTCCTAAAACAGTCGCAGTCAATCTCCTCATAATAATGAAATATAAAACACTAATTAATGTCACCTTTATTGACACTTCAGAAAAGTCACTTACCGTCAAATATGAAAATATTCTAATCAAGACAAGAAATAACAAAAAAATAAACCACTAAAATGTAAAGACTGGTAATTAATATATATCTTCAATATATTTAAATAAATGTAAAACTGAAGTTTTATTAACTTTAATTATAAAGAAAAAATAGGATTTTTAAAAATAATATTGGTAGTTTCAATTGGATGTAGTTACTCGCAATTACTCAAGTCGAGTTTGTTAGTCGCTAACCTTTGAACTCGATTTTAACTAACAGATTTTAACCAACAGATTTTTAACGAATACGAGAACATTGTTTGGCTTAAGTTTACTGTTTCCTTTGACAAATGATCTTGTAAAATTAGTTAAGTCAACATACTCCCCACCCAGGTAACATACAAACATCACGACCGAATCCTAGGGGGATTTACCCCAAAATAATGGGGGATTTATCCATGAATCCTGTGGTGTTTCCCCTAAAATCCTGGGGGATTTATTCCTGAATCCTGTGGGGGGTTTTCCCTAAAATCCTGGGGGATTTATTCCTTAATCCTGTGGGGGGTTTTCCCTAAAATCCTGGGGGATTTATTCCTGAATCCTGTGGAGGGTTTTCCCTAAAATCCTGGGGGATTTATTCCTGAATCCTGTGGGGGTTTTCCCCTAAAATCCTAGGGGATTTATTCCTGAATCCTGTGGGGGGTTTTCCCTAAAATCCTGGGGGATTTATTCCTTAATCCTGTGGGGGGTTTTCCCTAAAATCCTGGGGGATTTATTCCTGAATCCTGTGGAGGGTTTTCCCTAAAATCCTGGGGGATTTATTCCTGAATCCTGTGGGGGTTTTCCCCTAAAATCCTAGGGGATTTATTCCTGAATCCTGTGGGGGGTTTTCCCTAAAATCCTGGGGGATTTATTCCTTAATCCTGTGGGGGTTTTCCCTAAAATCCTAGGGGATTTATTCCTTAATCCTGTGGGGTTTTCCCTAAAATCCTGGAGATTTATTCCTGAATCCTGTTGGGGTTTTCCCTAAAATCCTTGGGGATTTATTCCTGAATCCTGTGGGGGTTTTCCCTAAAATCCTGGGGGATTTATTCCTGAATCCTGTTGGGGTTTTCCCTAAAATCCTTGGGGATTTATTCCTGAATCCTGTGGGGGTTTTCCCTAAAATCCTGGGGATTTATTCCTGAATCCTGTTGGGGTTTTCCCTAAAATCCTTGGGGATTTATTCCTGAATCCTGTGGGGGTTTTCCCTAAAATCCTGGGGGATTTATTCCTGAATCCTGTGGGGGGTTTTCCCTGAAATCCTGGGAGATTTATTCCTGAATCCTGTGGGGGTTTTCCCTAAAATCCTGGAGATTTATTCCTGAATCCTGTGGGGGGTTTTCCCTAAAATCCTGGGGGATTTATTATAATATCCAGGGGGTAGAGAGAGACGTCAGTTCTTCACACAGGAACGTTATTAATTAAAACATACACGGGAGCAATACCAAAGCTCAAGTCTCAGAGACACCAAGGTTACAAGGTAACAAGCAATAAGGATCATCATTACAAGACAACAAGGTTAGGAGGGAACAGGCAATAAGGATTGTTATCTGTTATTTATTCCTGAATCCTGTGGGGGTTTTCCCTAAAATCCTGGGGGATTTATTCCTGAATCCTGTGGGGGTTTCCCCTAAAATCCTGGGGGATTTATTCCTGAATCCTGTGGGGGTTTCCCCTAAAATCCTGGGGGATTTATTCCTGAATCCTGTGGGAGGTTTTCCCTAAAATCCTGGGGGATTTATTCCTGAATCCTGTGGGAGGTTTTCCCTAAAATCCTGGGAGATTTATTCCTGAATCCTGTGGGGGTTTTCCCTAAAATCCTGGGGATTTATTCCTGAATCCTGTGGGGGGTTTTCCCTAAAATCCTGGGGGATTTATTATAATATCCAGGGGGTAGAGAGAGACGTCAGTTCTTCACACAGGAACGTTATTAATTAAAACATACACGGGAGCAATACCAAAGCTCAAGTCTCAGAGACACCAAGGTTACAAGGTAACAAGCAATAAGGATCATCATTACAAGACAACAAGGTTAGGAGGGAACAGGCAATAAGGATTGTTATCTGTTATTTATTCCTGAATCCTGTGGGGGTTTTCCCTAAAATCCTGGGGATTTATTCCTGAATCCTGTGGGGGGTTTTCCCTAAAATCCTGGGGGATTTATTATAATATCCAGGGGGTAGAGAGAGACGTCAGTTCTTCACACAGGAACGTTATTAATTAAAACATACACGGGAGCAATACCAAAGCTCAAGTCTCGGAGACACCAAGGTTACAAGGTAACAAGCAATAAGGATCATCATTACAAGACAACAAGGTTAGGAGGGAACAGGCAATAAGGATTGTTATCTGTTATTCCCCCGGCCTCCTTTTTTGTTTTACTTCGTTAAACAAACAGATCTAGACATAAGTTACTAATTATAATAAAATGGATAAAATATTGTAACAATATAAAATTGTTACCAAGCTCAAACTAAACGTACATTGTAATATGAATACAAACAATAGCATTTCATAATAAAAGAACAATAACAGTCTGCATCACGTACAACATTCCATTGCATAAATATCTAAGAATTGCAAAAGAAATTACACATTTAAAACCTGTTTCCCTTGTCTTTAATTTTAACATTTTCTAACCTGAACTCATCGTTTTTAAAATGAACAAGATTATCTTCATTTACAGCCACTCTAAGTCTTCCCTTAACTAAGACTTCCACCAAGTCATCACTCTCTTTATTTTCCTTTGTTAATATGTCTGCTATCATGTCTTTAGTATTCAGCCAACTATATGATTCTACTTCTTTATGAATTAGTTTCTCCTTCAAGTCTGCCACTGCGTTTCTTAACAATTTTCTTTCTACTTGTTTTGATGATGCTATACTTTCCAGCGTTGGTCTGCTGTCTGTGAACAGTTTTACTGGGATTTTTCCTCCTTTTTCTCCAAACATAAGTTGTTCAACACTTTTTGCTAAATAAACACTGTCATCTACTAATTTAGTTAAGTTCCTCGTTTCGGCGTCTTTGGCAGAATGGCACACTTGTTTGATGGTTTTTGTTTTCCAATATATAGGAGCTACTATATCAGTTTTCTTGTTTCCCATTAAAATCAAGTTACCCCCAATTGACTTTGAGTCACATCTGTAACTCGCATCGCCGAGGCCATAAATTTTCAGGTCTTCTTTTTTCCCTATTTTACCGAACTTTATTTTGCTTTCTTTTGATTTAATTTTCTTCACTATCTTGTTTACTCTCTTTAGATCACCGATCGTAGCATCTTTATTTTTCATAGACATGTTCAATCCTACAATAGCCAAGTCGGGTCGGACATTTTCCGCCAACCACTGGATTTTTCCTGCATACTTCCTGAAAACTTTATATTCGGTTTTTGTCAGAGGTTCGTCATTTCCAATTTTCCTTATTTCTTTGATTTCCTCAATGGATTGGGCATAATCCTCCATGCTTACTTCTATTCCTTCTCTTGTTTTCACCATATCAATCCCTGTAAATCTGAATTCAGATGACTCCACCTTTGAAATCGTGAAATTTTTCATTAAAAGATCCTTGATCATATCCACAAATTCTCTTTTTCCTGAAATCGAAAAATCATCAACATGACATAAAATCATACCAAGTAATGATCTGCCGTCATGGAGGTAGTAGAAGGCGTTATCTCCATGCAGTGTTTTCATTCCTCTTCCTTTAAAAATCTTGTCAACTTTAAGCCAAAATTTCCTACCTGCGTCTTCAAGCCCATAGATTGGCTTTTTCAGTTTCCAAATGGTTCCTTCCTGTTTTACATCTTTGGGTGGTTCAACAAACACATCACGCTCCAGTTTTTCGGCCTGTAAGAAAGCTGCGGAAATGTCGACGCTCTCCAGTTCAAATCCTTCATTAGCCGATACTGCGATGAAAGTCTTGAAAGACTCTCTCAAGGCGGTTGGGGAATCTGATTTTGGTTTCTCAGTTTCCTGGAATCCTCTAGCAACTAGCCTTGCTTTTATTTTGGTCTTCTGCCCATCTTGTCTCTCTTTTTCAGTTATAACCCACCTTGAACCAATTTTCTCCTGTCCTGTATCTTTTACTTCTTCAAATGCTTCATAATACTTAAAATTTTCAAGTTCTTTTTCTTTAGCATTTATAACTTCAGGTTCATGATGACGACTCTTTGGAACTTCTACCACATATGTAGTTATTTCCTCTACCAAACACTCGTCATTTGACATTTTCATCCAGTAAGTACCAATGTTATCTAGTTCATAATTTTCCTTGGTCTCTCGTATTTCGGTTTCTTCTTCTTTTTCATTAATAAGATATTTCCAGTCCCTTATTTCATTTTCGAAGTCAACTTCAATTGTTTTACCTCCCTCTAGTTTTATGAAGCACACGAATTTGCGCTTTGAGTTAGGTTTGTTCACTTCAGTCACCTTTCCTTTGTGTTCCTCGCCATTCTTAAAGGTCATAATTGTAATTTTACTTTTCTTCGGCCTTTTTTCAGATGGAAGATGATCTTTCACGGTCATTTTGTCATAATTCTCTTCTGCCAAATCAGGTTTACTAACAACTGTCGCTTCTTCTCTCTTTTCTAAATTAATTTCCTCACTCTCGGACTGGTCAGTAAGAGCTGCCTCATCCTTCGACCCAATCTCATCTTTTTTCTCATGAGCTGAAGTCCTTAACGTTCCGTAAGGTTGCAAGTGACAAGAAGCTACCTTTTTCATATCTCCATTTGCTAAAATCCATACACTTCTCCCTTCCATCTTTTCCACCGTAGCGGGACCAAACCATTGTTTTCCACCTTTGTGCTGGTAAAATACTTTCTCCCCAGGTGTATATAGATAATCATTAAAAGATGCATTTCTTGCGTTTAAGGCAATTTTCAACTTTTCACCATACTCAATTTCTCTATACTTCTTATTCACTTCTTTTTGATTTTCAATATGTCTTCTGATTGCTTCTGACTCAGAGATTAAAGATTCGGTGGCTACATTTCCACTTGTTATACCAGGAACTACTACAGCTCTCCCAGTGAGTAACTGTAATGGGGCATATCCTTTCACTGTTATATTAGTATTATGACACCAGGCCGCTTTAGAAACTGCTTCATCTAATGTAATTCTATCATTCTCTTCCATCACTTTCTTCACAGTTAGATCAGCGCTGTAATGATTTCGTTCGTTCAAACCATTACTCCAAGGGGAATATGTTGGGCCAAACCTTATCGTAATTCCCATTGCAGAAGCCAAACTTTCCATTTCCTTATTTTGAAATTCTGATCCATTGTCAGCCCAAAATCCCTCAGTAGGATATCCGTATTTCTCGCACCAGTTCTGGGTGATGGCATGCAAAACAGTGACTGCTTCTTTGTTCTTCAGCACAACTCCACTTATTAATTTTGTGAAGGCGTCTACCATCCACAGAATGTTATTCTCCTTTACTTGCTTTAGGTCAACTGTGACCTTTTGATTAAATTCTGTCACTGTTGGGATGGCAACTTTTGGTATACCTAATGATTTTTTATACTTTTGGCAGGGTATACATTCATTAACAACTTTCTTAATAACCTTTTTGGTTCGGTTGGATACTACTCCTGCCAATGTGAACAAATGGAGGAGTTGAGTCTCTCCCTTATGGCCAGATACCAGATGTACCCTTTTTACTCTTTTATACTCTGATATCTCTTTATTGCTTTCCAATTTCTTGGCAAACATTACAATCTCTTCTTCGCTACATTCTTTATTGGTTTCCAAGACAACGGCAAGGTGGTTACCTTTAGTGGTTATCAAATCTATCTCTAGGTTCGGAACCAAGCTTCTGATAACTAGTTTTTCCTTTCCTTTCTCGTAATCCTGAGAGGCACTCCATTTCTGGAGTTGTTCTTTAGAACACAAAAAAGGGATATTAGCTTCAATAGCATAAATTTGCACTCGTAGTCTACTGAACTCTGTTCCATTTTTCTTTCCTTTAATTATCAATGGAACTTCAAACATTTTGTGACATTCATAAACTTTACTTGGTCCAAATTTGAACTTTTTCTTTTCTATTCTTTTAACATTAACTTGTCCTTTTCCAAATTGATTTTTCTTCAGATATTCTTCTATCCATTTAATTCCTGCCACATTTTTGGGTGCACCATTGTCAATAATCATCTCAGTTTCATTGATTTCATCCGTGAAGTAAATTTCAGGCATTTCTACTTCTCCTCTCTCATCTTCAACACTCACAAATCTGATGTTACTTAATCTATTCAGACAGCATTCATTTCTACACCTTTTCTCTCTCGATTCTGATCTGAGCCTCCTGCCGCCCTCCATCGGACGATCTTGCCGATTCCTTTCAAGTTCTTCACGATCCTCACTTATCCTTTCCGAAAGTTCTCTTCGTTTAAAGGAGTCTATTCTGTTTCGGTTTCTATCTCCTGATCGAGAGTAATATCTTCTACTCTGATATCTGCTTCCTGACTCTCTCCTGTTTTGGCTTCTGTCTCGCGAACGAGAGTATGGTCTCCTATTTCTTTGCTCATTTGATCTCGATGTAGATCTTTGTCTATTTGTATAAAATACGTCCAATTCCTTTTCGGGTCTTTGGTTTTCTATCTTTAGTTCCTTGAACTCCTTTTTACATATTTCTATTGTCACTTTATCTTCTACATTTTTTAGTTGTTTCATAATTGAAATTTTTTCTGTTGTTTCTAATTTAGACTTATCTAAAAACAAAACTGTAGTCCATAACTTCCATTTTGATCCAAAGTTTGCTCTATCCATTTTCACTAAAAGATTCTCAAATCTATTCAGATACTCTTCACCTGTTTCTTTGTCTTTCTGTTCAAATTTTTGTATTTCAGAAACCAATTCAGACATTTTTTCCAAGGTTGTTTTTTCAAATTTACCTTTTAGCAAGTTTATCACGTCTTCAATGATAGTTACACTGTTAGTGTTTACTTTTTCTATAACCTCTCTTGACACAAATAACGACAATCCTCTAATCTCTTTGTTTGTTTTTAAACTATCCACCAATTCGAAAAATTTTTGAATTGGAGGAATGGTTGTCTGTGAATCCCATAGCCTTAGTTGATGGCAATAACTTTCAAAATCCTGGCCATTAGTCCAGATTGGAGCTTTCCGATTTTTAACTAAATTAACATGGTTATTTCCACTTCCAACTTGGTTTATCTCAAAATTGTTTTCAATGATTTTCAATAATTTGTCTAGTCTTTCATCCATATCACTCTTTTCATACATTGTCCTGTTTGTTTCTTTACCGAAATCCCACTTTTTGTGAAAGTTTTTCTGGTGCGAAATATTGGTTGCTCTGTTTTTAAATAGTTTATTGCACTGTCCACAAATTCTGGCCTCATACCTTTGATCTAACTGGTTTTTTGCAGCCTCAAAAAGTTCATTTGTTTCTAGCCACCGTTTTACCTGTTCTACTTCACCTAAATTCAAATCATTATTTTCACACTTGCTCTCATCTCCATTTTCTTTATGTCCCAATACCGGGCCTTTACACTTATGACAAAATTTGAAAATAAAATTTCCAGCATTGTCTATGGTTCCAAAGTCAGCCAGTCGGGTCAACTGGTTCATAAGCTCACTTTCATCTTCAATGTATCCTGGTAAGGAAACTGCAGAGTATTCTGAAGACGCCATTATGACTTTCACTTTATTGTAGATAACATCAGGGTTCAAGGTTTCTTCCAGAAGATCCCCAAGCACTCACAAACACTCTCAACAGCAAAAGAATTAAGCTGTTGTGAAGACTCGTAATTACCATTCTTCGGCTCACACAACTTCAGGCTCAGGTCGTCTGCCTCACCATGTATCAACAGTTCAGCATGTTTTCTTCATCTATCCATGATATCTGCTCCCCGAAGCACTCTGGTCGACAGAACCAATACGTCCTTTCCAGTTCATAAGCCGAAATTCATTGGTTTTCCTTCTCACAGACGGCTTCACATTTGCAGCAACTTACTGAACTTCTGGATTACTCCCCCTCCCCGATGTTCGGGAACTTTTAGTTGCTCATCATTTTCTTTTATATTTCTTAGTAAAATTTAATCTCCAAGACAATCGCTGCAGTCCCTCGAACCACGCTCTGCTACCATATAATATCCAGGGGGTAGAGAGAGACGTCAGTTCTTCACACAGGAACGTTATTAATTAAAACATACACGGGAGCAATACCAAAGCTCAAGTCTCAGAGACACCAAGGTTACAAGGTAACAAGCAATAAGGATCATCATTACAAGACAACAAGGTTAGGAGGGAACAGGCAATAAGGATTGTTATCTGTTATTTATTCCTGAATCCTGTGGGGGTTTTCCCTAAAATCCTGGGGGATTTATTCCTGAATCCTGTGGGGGTTTCCCCTAAAATCCTGGGGGATTTATTCCTGAATCCTGTGGGGGTTTCCCCTAAAATCCTGGGGGATTTATTCCTGAATCCTGTGGGAGGTTTTCCCTAAAATCCTGGGGGATTTATTCCTTAATCCTGTGGGGGTTTTCCCTAAAATCCTGGGGGATTTATTCCTTAATCCTGTGGGGGTTTTCCCTAAAATCCTGGGGGATTTATTCCTGAATCCTGTGGGGGTTTTCCCTAAAATCCTGGGGGATTTATTCCGGAATCCTGTGGGTGTTTCCCCTAAAATCCTTGGGGATTTATTCCTGAATCCTATGGGGGTTTTCCCTAAAATCCTGGGGGATTTATTCCTAAATCCTGTGGGGGTTTTCCCTAAAATCCTGGAGGATTTATTCCTGATCCTGTGGGGGTTTTCCCTAAAATCCTGGGGGATTTATTCCTTAATCCTGTGGGGGTTTTCCCTGAAATCCTGGGGATTTATTCTTTTCCTGTGGGGGTTTTCCCTAAAATCCTGGGGGATTTATTCCTGAATCCTGTGGGGGTTTTCCCTAAAATCCTGGGGGATTTATTCCTGAATCCTGTGGGGGTTTTCCCTAAAATCCTGGGGGATTTATTCCTGAATCCTGTGGGGGTTTCCCCTAAAATCCTTGGGGATTTATTCCTGAATCCTGTGGGGGTTTCCCCTAAAATCCTGGGGGATTTATTCCTGAATCCTGTGAGGGGTTATCCCTAAAATCCTGGGGGATTTATTCCTGAATCCTGTGGGGGTTTTCCCTAAAATCCTGGGGGATTTATTCCTGAATCCTGTGGGGGGTTTTCCCTAAAATCCTGGGGGATTTATTCCTGAATCCTGTGGGGGGTTTTCCCTAAAATCCTGGGGATTTATTCCTGAATCCTGTGGGGGTTTTCCCTAAAATCCTGGGGGATTTATTCCTTAATCCTGTGGGTGTTTTCCCTAAAATCCTGGGGGATTTATTCCTGAATCCTGTGGGGGTTTTCCCTAAAATCCCGGGGGATTTATTCCTGAATCCTGTGGGGGTTTCCCCTAAAATCCTGGGGGATTTATTCCTGAATCCTGTGGGGGTTTCCCCTAAAATCCTGGGGGATTTATCCATGAATCCTGTGGGGGGTTTTCCCTAAAATCCTGGGGGATTTATTCCGGATTCCTGTTAGTGTTTCCCCTAAAATCCTGGGGGATTTATTCCTTAATCCTGTGGGGGGTTTTCCCTAAAATCCTGGGGGATTTATTCCTGAATCCTGTGGGGGTTTTCCCTAAAATCCTGGGGGATTTATTCCTGAATCCTGTGGGGGTTTCCCCTAAAATCCTGGGGGATTTATTCCTGAATCCTGTGGGGGTTTCCCCTAAAATCCTGGGGGATTTATTCCTGAATCCTTTGGGGGTTTCCCCTAAAATCCTGGGGGATTTATCCATGAATCCTGTGGGGGGTTTTCCCTAAAATCCTGGGGGATTTATTCCGGATTCCTGTTAGTGTTTCCCCTAAAATCCTGGGGGATTTATTCCTTAATCCTGTGGGGG
Source organism: Palaemon carinicauda (assembly GCF_036898095.1). Classification (NCBI taxonomy): domain Eukaryota; kingdom Metazoa; phylum Arthropoda; class Malacostraca; order Decapoda; family Palaemonidae; genus Palaemon; species Palaemon carinicauda. Next base: position 40,157 of record NW_027168733.1, read on the forward strand.
GTTTTCCCTAAAATCCTGGGGGATTTATTCCTTAATCCTGTGGGGGGTTTTCCCTAAAATCCTGGGGGATTTATTCCTGAATCCTGTGGGGGGTTTTCCCTAAAATCCTGGGGGATTTATTCCTGAATCCTGTGGGGGTTTTCCCTAAAATCCTGGGGGATTTATTCCTGAATCCTGTGGGGGTTTTCCCTAAAATCCTGGGGGATTTATTCCTTAATCCTGTGGGGGTTTTCCCTAAAATCCTGGGGGATTTATTCCTGAATCCTGTGGGGGTTTTCCCTAAAATCCTGGGGGATTTATTCCTGAATCCTGTGGGGGTTTTCCCTAAAATCCTAGGGGATTTATTCCTGAATCCTGTGGGGGTTTCCCCTAAAATCCTGGGGGATTTATTCCTGAATCCTGTGGGGGGTTTTCCCTAAAATCCTGGGGGATTTATTCCTTAATCCTGTGGGGGTTTTCCCTAAAATCCTGGGGGATTTATTCCTTAATCCTGTGGGGGTTTTCCCTAAAATCCTGGGGGATTTATTCCTGAATCCTGTGGGGGTTTTACCTAAAATCCTGGGGGATTTATTCCTGAATCCTGTGGGGGTTTTCCCTAAAATCCTGGGGGATTTATTCCGGAATCCTGTGGGTGTTTCCCCTAAAATCCTTGGGGATTTATTCCTGAATCCTATGGGGGTTTTCCCTAAAATCCTGGGAGATTTATTCCTGAATCCTGTGGGGGTTTTCCCTAAAATCCTGGGGGATTTATTCCTTAATCCTGTGGGGGTTTTCCCTAAAATCCTGGGGGATTTATTCCTTAATCCTGTGGGGGTTTTCCCTAAAATCCTTGGGATTTATTCCTTAATCCTGTGGGGGTTTCCCTAAAATCCTGGGGATTTATTCTTTTCCTGTGGGGGTTTTCCCTAAAATCCTGGGGGATTTATTCCTGAATCCTGTGGGGGTTTTTCCTAAAATCCTGGGGGATTAATTCCTGAATCCTGTGGGGGTTTCCCCTAAAATCCTGGGGGATTTATTCCTGAATTCTGTGGGGGTTTCCCCTAAAATCCTGGGGGATTTATTCCTGAATCCTGTGGGGGTTTCCCCTAAAATCCTGGGGGATTTATTCCGGATTCCTGTTAGTGTTTCCCCTAAAATCCTGGGGGATTTATCCATGAATCCTGTGGGGTGTTTTCCCTAAAATCCTGGGGGATTTATTCCGGATTCCTGTTAGTGTTTCCCCTAAAATCCTGGGGGATTTATCCATGAAGTTTGTGGGATTTTTCTCTAAAATCCTGGGGGATTTATTCCGGAATCCTGTGGGTGTTTCCCCTAAAATCCTGGGGGATTTATCCAAATATCCTGGGAGCTTATTCCACGAATACTGTGGGGGTTTACCACAAAATCCTGTTTGGATTTACCCCAAAATTCGGGGGATTTATCAATGAATCCTGTAGAGGTCTACCTTAAAATTCGGAGGGATTTACCACAATATCCTGAAGAATTTACCCCAATATCCTGGCGGATTTATCCCATTATCCTGTGGGTGATTTAACCCCCAATCTTGGGGATTTAAATCCGATTGTTTTTTGGGAATTAAATCCGAATGCAGAGGTCATCTACCCATGAATCCTGGGAGGATTTAACCCAAAATCCTGGAAGGATTTAACCTCAAACCCTGTTCGGACATTTAACCACAAATACTATGGGGAAATTTAGCAAAAAATTCTGTGTGGGATTTAATCCCGAACCCTTGGGGTCTTTCAAGTCTGAATCCTTGGGGAGATTTTACCCAGAATCCTTGAGGATTTAACACTGAATCCTGGGGGATTATTTGGGATTTAACCACATTGAGAATTTAACCATGAATACCTTGGGAATTTAACCACAAAATCTGGGATTTTAACCACAAATTCTGGGAATTTAACCACAAATTCTGGGATATTAAACCACAAATTCTGGGAATTAAACCATAAATTCTGGGAATTTAACCACATCATATGGTGATTGAACCACAAATTCTGGGAATTTAACCACAAACTCTGGGAATTCAACCACAAATCCTATGGTGATTGAACTGCAAATTCTGGGAATTGAACCACAAACTCTGGGAATTTAAACAAATCCTATGGTGATTGAACCACAAATTCTGGGAATTTAACCACAAACTCTGGGAATTTAACCACAAATCCTGGGAATTGAACCAAAAATTCTAGGGATTTAACCACAAATTCTAGGGATTTAACCACAAATCCTATGGCGATTGAACCACAAATTCTGGGAATTTAACCACAAACTCTGGGAATTGAACCACAAATCCTGGGAATTGAACCACAAATCCTGGGAATTTAACCACAAATTCTGGGAATTTAACCACAAACTCTGGGAATTTAACCACAAACTCTGGGAATTTAACCACAAACTCTGGGAATTTAACCACAAACTCTGGGAATTTAACCACAAACTCTGGGAATTCAACCACAAATTCTGGGAATTTAACCACAAATCCTGGGAATTTAACCACAAATCCTGTGGTGATTGAACCACAAATTCTAAGAATTTAACCACAAACTCTGGGAATTTAACCACAAATCCTATGGTGATTGAACCACAAATTCCAAGAATTTAACCACAAATTCTGGGATTTTAACCACAAATTCTGGGAATTCAACCACACATCCTATGGTGATTGAACCCCAAATTCTAGGGATTTAACCACAAATCCTATGGTGACTGAACCACAAATTCTAAGAATTTAACCACAAACTCTGGGAATTCAACCACAAATCCTATGGTGATTGAACCACAAATTCTGGGAATTTAACCACAAATCCGATGGTGATTGAACCACAAAATCTAAGAATTTAACCACAAACTGGGAATTCAACCACAAATCCTATGGTGATTGAAACACAAATTCTGGGAATTTAACCACAAATCCTGGGAATTTAACCACAAATCCTATGGTGATTGAACCCCAAATTCTAGGGATTTAACCACAAATCCTAGGGTGATTGAACCACAAATTCTAAGAATTTAACCACAAACTCTGGGAATTCAACCACAAATCCTAGGGGAATTAACCACAAATTCTAGGGATTTAACCACAAATCCGATGGTGATTGAACCACAAAATCTAAGAATTTAACCACAAACTCTGGGAATTCAACCACAAATCCTATGGTGATTGAACCACAAATCCTGGGAATTTAACCACAAATCTGATGGTGATTGAACCACAAAATCTAAGAATTTAACCACAAACTCTGGGAATTCAACCACAAATCCTATGGTGATTGAACCACAAATTCTGGGAATTTAACCACAAATCCTGGGAATTTAACCACAAATCCTGTTGTGATTGAACCACAAATTCTAGGGATTTTAACCACAAATTATGGGAATTAAACCACAAATCCTATAGTGATTGAACCACAAATTCTAGGGATTTTAACCACAAATTATGGGAATTAAACCACAAATCCTATTGTGATTGAACCACAAATCCTGGGAATTTAACCACAAATCCTATGGTGATTGAACCACAAATTCTGGGAATTTAACCACAAACACTGGGAATTCAACCACAAATCCTAGGGGAATTAACCACAAATTCTAGGGATTTAACCACAAATCCTGGGAATTTAACCACAAATCCGATGGTGATTGAACCACAAAATCTAAGAATTTAACCACAAACTCTGGGAATTCAACCACAAATCCTATGGTGATTGAAACACAAATTCTGGGAATTTAACCACAAACTCTGGGAATTCAACCACAAATCCTATGGTGATTGAACTACAAATTCTGGGAATTTAACCACAAATTATGGGAATTAAACCACAAATCCTATAGTGATTGAACCACAAATCCTGGGAATTTAACCACAAATCCTATGGTGATTGAACCACAAATTCTGGGAATTTAACCACAAACTCTGGGAATTCAATCACAAATCCTGGGTGATTTAACAAAAATCTTGGAGATTTAACCATGACCTCTGGGAGATCTAACAACAAATTCCAGGGGATTTAATTCTCTAATTGAGGGGGATTTCACACCGAAACCTGGGGTAAAACTATTAACACGTTAAAATAACATTGCAAAAACCCCTTCTTTAGCACCAAGAAATTTAACAGGATAACAATGATGTCTTTTCGAAGGAAAGACGTTGCAAAAACAGTTAAAATTGCCTGTCTCAAAACACTGGTTAACGAACAGTTGTTTCTTCAAAGAAGATATTTTCACGATGGATATAAAATATAACAATACAGAGATTTTGGGATTTTCAAATAACTGATATAAAGCCATAAATAGGCCTAACTGTTCAAAACTTCCTCTAAATGAATAATTTTATTAATGAATGATAATCACAACTATAAATGTATTTCATAGTCTGTCGATGTCATAAAATGGCTTACGATGTTTCACTGACTTTACACAGACATATACTGTAATAATACTTTGAGAGGGGGGGATACCTTAACGTGGTGAAAAGATTTGCGTATCACAATGATCAGCAAAGCTGTACTGGGCACCTATACTAGGTTGGTTTGCTCTGAACGAAGACAAAAATCTCCTACCATTAATGAGGACTGGCCAGCATGATAATGAAAACTGGCCAGACACCAGACATGAATAAAGACATGTCTGAAGCCTTTGTCCTGCACTGGACTAGAAAAGGCTACATTATATATATATATATATATATATATATATATATATATATATATATATATATATATATATATATATATATATATATATATATATATATATACATATATATACACACATATATATATATACATATATATACATATACATATACATATATATACATATACATATATATATATATATATATATATATATATATATATATATATATATAACAAATGCAGCTGTTTCTAATCCACAGCCGGACAAAGGCTTCAGACATGTTTTTAATTATGTCTAGGGTTGGGCCAATTGACATCATATCTTTTGCATTTTAATCAAACCAACGTCTTCTTGTTAACAAATAAAATGTCTACAATTTTCTATAAATTTCATAAATAAAATCCTACCAATTATTATATATATGTAAATTCAAAATCAATTTCTAAATCTACCACTCAACTGACCTTTGATCTTCACTCCTTCAGGGCTCGTAGGGAAATGCTCTGAAAACCATGGAATTTCCATCGCCCAATCATAGGGCTTCAACAGAAGCCCTTTGTAAGAAAGTCTCTCATTGGCTTAAACTTTCATTCTTTGGCTAAGATAGTTAGAAGCTGTCCTCCTATTGGCTGGAGTCTTCCAGTCAATTTTGATTTCAAAGGGTATTTTTAAAACGAAATTATAACATGGCTAGTGACATATTCAATAATGAATGAGATAAATTAATACTAAATTTATATAAATTAATATGCCAAATTTGAAAGTGGATAAAAGCGAAATTTAATATCATAATAAACCGTAGAATTGAAGAACTGAAAGACTTTCTTGCAAACAAGCAAACAAGGTGGTTTGGTTCTTCCAAAGACAGATTCTGTATTTTGGATACAGTCAGTCACGGTCTGTAATCAATCTATGTAATAACTTCATTATTTTTGAGCAAATGAATTTAAAGGATGTAACTGAATAAATGTTTTATAGTAGTTTTGCTGGTCATGATGATACACAAACTTATTCACAACGTTAAGGGATCTTCCCTCAAAAAGGGATATATATAGATATATATATAAATATAAATTATATATATATATATATATATATATATATATATATAAATATAAATTATATATATATAAATATAAATTATATATATATAAATATAAATTATATATATATATATATATAGATATATATGTGTGTATGTATGTGTGTGTATGTGTGTGTATATATATACAGTATGAAAAGACTGAATAGCTAATAAAAAAACGTTTGAATAACTACTAGTAAATATACAAATTACACCAGATTGCTATATAGTTATCCAACGTATTATATTGATATATACCCTGATATCAATAATGAATATATATATATATATATATATATATATATATATATATATATATATATATATATACTATATATATATACATATATTATATATATATGTGTATATATATATATACATATATTATATATATATATATTATATATATATACAAGAGTGGGTAAGGGAGAATCTAAGTCTCTCTCTCTCTCTCTCTCTCTCTCTCTCTCTCTCTCTCTCTCAGATGAAGTAAGCCGTGTCTTCTGTTAAGATTCACAGAACAAAGGTGAGAAGCCGACAGGATCGAAAGACATCTATGAATTGAAACTAAAGTAGCACAAAGCACTGGGACCTAGGAGACCAATCAGTGCTCACGTGCAACAGGGAGAAAGCCCTGCACTTGCAATGCAACAACAACAACATTCAGACAAACTGAACAACAGATTCCAAGTGGAAGAGGAATAGAAGAAGATGGAAATCGGTGCTAAGATGCAACTCTGGCAAAGTCTACAATTGCAATACGACGCTGAAAGAGAGAGAGAGAGAGAGAGAGAGAGAGAGAGAGAGAGAGAGAGAGAGAGAGAGAGAGAGAGAGAGAGAGAGAGAGAGAGAGAGAGAGAAGTATAAAAAGTGCACAGATCTATTGATGCTTACAGTACTCCGTGCAAGGATAACTGATGTAGAAGATGAGAAAAAAACTTTTTTAGCAAACAAAACAAATAAACTCCATCACACATTATTATTATTATTATTATTATTATTATTATTATTATTATTATTATTATTATTAATTCAAAACCAAAACGTTACAGATATTGAGAAAAAAGTGGCTCGAACAATAATTTGACAAGAAAGTCAAATCAAAAACTAAAATCATATGATTTTTTTTTCTTCTTTTTTTTATGAATGTGACCGAAGGGGAAAGAAGGAATGGTGAGAGGTCTGGGAGAAGGATGATGATAAACGGGAAATGGTGAGAGAGAGAGAGAGAGAGAGAGAGAGAGAGAGAGAGAGAGAGAGAGAGAGAGAGAGAGAGAGAGAGAGAGAGAGAGATAAAATAAGTATTTGATGTTATTCGAAACATCAGTGTGTTGGTGGCCTTCATTGACCTATTTGAAATAATGAAATTGCTAATTACTTTGACAATTTACTGCACTAATAATATCAAGTGCTCTTGCTTGAGGGTACACTCTCACACACTATTCTATTTAATTTCTTTTCCTCTTATTTTGTTAAAGTTTTCATATATTATATGAGAGATATTTGTCTTAATGTTGTTAATCTTCTTGAAATAATATATTTTTCCTTGTTTCCTCTCCTCACTGGGCTATTTTCTTTGTTGGAGCCCCTGGGTTTATAGCAACCTGCTTTTCCAACTAGGGTTGTAGCTTAGGTAATAATGATAATAATACACCTGTAGAAAACACATTGATGCCACTGATACAAGCACGCACGCACAAACACACACAGAGACACATAAAAACCAACCCAAAAATTATTTATATAAGCCAATACTTATAACACCATTTTCAGGATAAGGGTCAAACAAGAGATAGTTGAATGAAGCTAAGAAGTGTATTAAACGGATAACTGTTTTGAATATTAATACATACAATGAAACACTTATTTCTCGACCTTTTGCTTAACCTTGACCTTTGACCTTAATATGTATTAATTGGGGCGGATTTTCATACACTCAAATATGAACCAAGTTTGAAGTCTCTGTGACAACGATGTCCAAACTTATGGCGGATTACATGAATTGGACATTTTGCTTGACCTTTGACCTTGACCTTCCAAAATTTAATAATTTCCAGCTTTTTACATAATAGTTAATCACTGAAAGTTTCACTACTCTACGATTAAAGTTATGGTCAGGAAGCTGTTCACAAACAAGTCCACAAACAGGGAGTAAAACTTAACCTTCCAACTTCGTTGGCGGAGGTAATAAATGTGTCAACAAACAAACGAATATTATACAGAAATACATAAAATAACAGACAAGGAATAACAAAACTGTATCAGTAGTATTCCCACTGACCCAGACGAATGTGACGGAAGTCGAGAGTAAAATAGAAGGTGTCAGAGAATCCTGGGAAATGAAATCAGAAAAGGTGACAGGGCTGAATTGGCCATTAAGCACGTGTCATTCATACGTTGTTAGACGAACTTAGATTTGCAGACAGAACGAGGCAAAATCTATTTGCTGACAAAGGGAATAAAAGCGGTTGGAAACTCGTGCATAAAACTAGTGTTCACATTGGCACCACTTCGTACCACTTCATGTCTTAACCCTGTTAATTAAAATGCCACATTTGACTCCACTCACAGCTTGTTCTAGCAAGCCAGTTGAAACTTAGTTGCTTCCTATGCTGTTAAGGTGAGCTATATTACTACCCAGTGCGTCCTGCTACTATCATACTATAGTGTTTTGGCCCAAGGCATGAGGTCCTTTCATGGATTATTGGTCTTCCGTAGTTCTCTATTCATGGTCACCTCTTTTAGATCTTGGTACCTTCTGCTTCCCTCCCTTCCTCCCTCCCTCCCTTCGGGTCTTGTGGTCTCTCCAACTTATTTTCAACACCCTCCTTCTCCTCCTCCATATCCACATTTCGAATCCTTGGCAGAGGCTTCTTGTCTGTTGCTTTTATAGTCCAGGTTTTCAGAACTGTATAATGCTACACTCCATGTGAAACATTTTACAAATCCTTTCTTCAGTTCCATTTTGAGTTTTCCCGTCATTATTATTATTATTATTATTATTATTATTATTATTATTATTATTATTATATCCAATTAACCAAGAGCCATGAAACCTATTGCACAGAGAAGGATAGCAAGATACACATTCATTGTTTAAAGATGAACAGCAATAGCTATAACTTATGTTTTTACTTCTCCTGAACTGAATGTAGTAGTAATTATTGAATGGTATTGAAATAAGACAAAAATTTAAAATAGACCTGCAACAAATCTAAAATATCTACGAATCAATATATTTTCTTATAATCGTATCAAACGCTGAACTGCCATACTATTCCTTTGAACACAAAACAAATCAGTTGCAAAAATCTATAGCAAACTTATATCTGAACTGAAGGATTCATTTCTACAAAGGGTGTCAAAGAGAATGGTAAATTAACCCTAATATGGTATCTATCAATATTGGCATTGGTGTGTTTTAGGTTTGGTTTCGGTTTGGTTTGGTTTGGTTTTAGTTTGATTTGGGTTTGGCTTTGGTTTAGATTTGGTTTTGGTTTGGTTTTAGTTTGGTGGTTTGGTTTTGGTTTTGGTTTCGGTTTGGTTTGGGTTTGGCTTTGGTTTGGTTTTGGTTTTGGTTTGGGTTTGGTTTTGGCTTTGGTTTGGATTTGGTTTTGGCCTTGGTTTTGGCTTTGGTTTGGATTTGGTTTTGGCCTTGGTTTTGGCCTTGGTTTGGTGTTAGTTTGGTGGTTTGGTTTTGGTTTTGGTTTAGGTTTAGGTTTGGCTTTGGTTTAGTTTTGGTTTTGGTTTCGGTTTGGTTTGGGTTTGGCTTTGGTTTTTGTTTGGTGGTTTGGTTTTGGTTTTAGTTTGGTGGTTTGGTTTTAGTTTGGTGGTTTGGTTTTGGTTTTGTTTTAGTTTGGTGGTTTGGTTTGGTTTTGATTGGGTTTGGGTTTGGCTTGGTTTTAGTTTAGTGGTTTGGTCTGGTTTGGTTTTGGTTTTTGTTTGGTGGTTTGGTTTTGGTTTTGTTTAGTTTGGTGGTTTGGTTTTGGCTTTGTTTTAGTTTGGTGGTTTGGTTTGGTTTTGATTGGGTTTGGGTTTGGCTTGGTTTTAGTTTAGTGGTTTGGTTTTAGTTTGGTTTTGTTTTAGTTTGGTGGTTTGATTTGGTTTTGACTGGGTTTGGGTTTGGCTTGGTTTTAGTTTAGTGGTTTGGTTTTAATTTAGTGGTTTGGTTTTGGTTTTGATTTAGTTTGGTGGTTTGGTTTGGTTTTGATTTGGTTTGGGTTTGGCTTGGTTTTAGTTTAGTGGTTTGGTCTGGTTTGGTTTTGGTTTTTGTTTGGTGGTTTGGTTTTTGTTTTGTTTTAGTTTGGTGGTTTGGTTTGGTTTGATTTTAGTTTTGGTTTTGGATTATTTTTATATTGGTGGTTGAGTTTGGTTTAATTTGGTGGTTTGGTTAGGTTTGGTTTGGATTTAGGTTAGGTTTTGGTTTTGGTTTGCTTTTAGTTTGGTGGTTTGGTTTGGTTAAGTTTTGATTGGGTTTAGGATCGGTTTTGGTTTGGTGGTTTGGTTTTGTTTTGTTTGGTTTTAGTTTGACTTGGTTTGGTTTAGTTTAGGGCTTTGTTTAGTTTTGGTTGTGTTATGGTTTTTGTTTGGTTTTGGGTTTGGTTTGATTTTCGTTTAGGTTTGGATTTTGGTTTGGTTTGGTTTAGTTTGGGTTATGGTGGGTTGGGTTGTCTCGGGTTTAGTTTGGTTTTCATTTTGGTTTTGGTTGTGGCTGGGGTTTTAGTTTTATTAATTGGTTTTAGTTTGGTTTTGATTTCTGTTTGGTTTTAAGTTTGGTCTGGATTGGTTTGATTTAGGTGTTTTTCTTTTTTGGGGGTTTGGTTTGGTTTTGGTTGTACTGTGGGGTTGGTTTGGTATGGTTTGATTTGATTTGGTTCAGTTTGGGTTTATTGTTCAGTTTGGTTTTGTTTTATATTGGTTTGGTTAGGTTTTGTTTTGATTCGGTTTAGTTTGGTTTGTTTTGTTGGTTTATTACCACACTAAAATAGAATTTCTATTGTCATATGATATATTGCATTCATATATCTAGTTGGCCACGTGGTCACTTTTTAGTATTCCTCCTAACAAAATTCCCGATAATTATAACTATAAACAAGTTTCCAACTCCATCTATTGGCCTCTGAGAGAAGCTTGGTTGTTCTGGTTAACTGCAGGGGAGGAAGGGTGTTAGAAAATGGTCATATTTGCAATTTTCTCGGAAGTTATAGTTTCAAATAAATTTCAGTATTTGCATTTAGAATTAATTTCCTAGACTGTTCTGCTGAATACTTATATTAAGGCTGATATGATTGAACTAACGACATTTTAAGTAAGGCTGACTTTATTTTTTCCCTAAACTAATAATGCATTGGCCCATCATAAGCGAAATGAAGACCCTGATTACCAACAGAATACGATGCAATATAAAAATAATAATATATAAGTGGCTTGTATGATTATGTATCACGAATCCTAAATTATATTCTTTATATGAATTCTAATAATTGGTGTTGATAAACAAGCTTAATAAATCATATTTTCTGTGATTAATCGTCTTTTGAGGTTTCATAGGTTGGTACTCCTGACTGCTGCAAGGACACTAAAATAAGGTGTTGGGATGACGTCATCGTAAGGTTTGTGCAGAGGAAATAGGAAAAGAATGATTTTATAGTTTAATTAGTGGATTAAACTTTGTCTTAACGTATTATTTTATATGTTCACAGTTAAAACGTATTTATTACATCAATAAATATCTGTACAATAAGTAAACAATATCTAAAATGGTACTCAGTGTACAAGAATTTCTACAAATTCGAACTATTTTCGTCAGTGTCGTACAAACTATTTCAGGTTTCGGTTGGTAATATCTTCAAGGATTTCCTAAAGTTGTACACAGACAACGGAATGGACAAATAGCTCAAATTCTTAATTAGAATTAGAAAGTAACTAGAATTTAATTTATTTCTGAATTCTTCATCAGTGTCTCGCAGGAGGCTTCGTCAATTTACCTAATAAGAAAATAATAAAAACATTGAAGATTGTAGCTTTATTTTATAATAATAATAATAATAATAATAATAATAATAATAATAATAATAATAATAATAATAATAATAACCTTAAGCACTACACTAGTTCTCCTTCATTACGTAAAAAGCCTAGATGTACTCTCAAATACCAGAGATATTCGTAAGACAAAAGATATATCAATATTAATAGTTTAGCAAAAATCTATATCTGTAAACATCATCATCTTGTTTCTATGAATAATTTTGAAATGTACCAAAGGTTTTGATATCTTTGTCTGGGATGGTGTGTTAATATAAGGGTTAATATATTGTTTAATATTATCATCATCAGTATTATAGGTTAAGGCAGACAGTTCATTATGTAATTCAACTGTTACATGATCTCACTGTTTAAGATTCATAAAATGTATCAGAAGTTTCAAATAATGGGTTTTAGACAATATGTTTTACTCTCATATATATATATATATATATATATATATATAATATATATATATATAGTATATATATATATATATATATATATGCTTATGCTTTTCTGACCAGGGATAACTTTACGTATTGGAATGTTTTGTGTATCGACATGATCAGCAAAGCTGTGCTAATCA
>NW_027168733.1:55000-58587 GCF_036898095.1 Palaemon carinicauda
TCTCAGATAATGCCCTCTAAATTCCTCTCTGGGGACAATAGAGAATTTAGACCTGTGGCCATGCAATTGTGCTGTAATTACTCAATTTCTTCCTTTAATAAGAACTGCGATGAAATCGATTATAGTTGTTCCTACTTGGAACTCAAAACCACAGCCACTTGGAATATCGCATACAATAACCTCTCACAAATTCAATGTAAACTTTCTTTCGCCAATTTAAGGAAATGAATCTTTAGAGTTTATGGTGATTAAACATCCGAGAGAAAATAAGAGAAAGAAACCATTAAATGACTCCTTACCTTTTCCCTCAATTTTTCACAGCACTAGTTAAAAACCAAGTTCTTTCCCGGCCGGGTTTATGGCGGACTGAATCTCCTCCACAGCTGTCAAAAACATCCTAGACAAACACAGGAATATCCCTAGATCAGAGGTATTTCCCCTAGTATTATTCAATACAATGTATATACTGTGTTGTATTTTCTATCATAATATTCTATATATTTTACTTTCAATCATTGTATTTATGAAACCACAAAAAATATGAAATTTAGACAAGGAAAAGGATGAGCTAACTTGTGTTTTGATTTCAACCTGTGCTAAGAAGGATATATTCCTGCAGTTATAATCGTATTGAGAATCGCACACAAACAATAATCAACAATGTAAATATCTCCATTGGTGTGCCTCCAACAACTAGAATGTCCCTATCTGGGGACAAATTTCCTACGACAATCAGGGACCTCAACCACATTCTTCGTTTCTCTGGTTAATCTCTCCAGTAACTATAAAAGTTGCATTTTGACTAAGATATATTTAAGTAGAAAACTTGGAATGCAATAGACTTTAAACAGGAGACTTGTATTAGCACCATTTAGTATTTCATAGGTATATAAAAGAGTGAAGCGTACAACAAGCTGGCTGTTTTATATTCACCTTGTGAAATAAAGTAATGTTTGATTGAAACAAGCATTCCCCCCCCCCCCACCCCCCCCCCCCAAAAAAAAAAAAAAACTCTTTCCATAGTACGAACTTTATTAGAGTAAATAATGTATTTCAAATCAGACTGAATTACTCTAATATCTAAAGACTTATTAGAATATCTTCAAAGAATAATCTATTTTGAAGGAAAGCACAGATATTCGCATCTTTGTCAACCCAAAGTAGATTGATTGATTGATTTAAACTTTTCTGGTATCCTGACATCTAAGGACATTGACGCCGATATAATCTATTATAAATAAAGAATAAAAGAATAATCAATAAAAACCATAAAAGCAGAGATATCATAAAGGTTAAACAGCTTCCAGAAGACCAGATTCTGAAATAAATCTAAAAATAACAATAGGAAAATACAACACATCTTGTCCAAGAATCTTGGCAAGGATGAACCTGCCATCCTCACCTCGAGCCACAAACAGATGTGTATTTCTTCCGGTACTGTAAGATGGGCATTCCGTCAACAAATACTGCACTGTCAAAGGTACCAAAAAGTCATCACAATATGGCTGGTGTTGGACAGATAGCAGAAATTCATATGTTATCCGAGTTTGACCAATGCAGAGACGACAAAGAGAAGTCTCCATTTTCGGGGAATTATGTCATACTTTGTTATTACTCTCATTTTATTTTCAATTAACTTTCCCAATGCTGTTGCTAATTATTAGAAATCAAATTCTTAATGTAGGTAAACAATCTTTACAGAGAAAGGATGAGAATGGGATATCTTTTAGGTAGCAACTCGGCTACAGAATTTTTTTCCAGTGATCTCTGTCTCCTCATTCACAGACACACCTACGTTTGCCGAAACCCAGCAAAATTGAACTGTTATACCTCCCAGTCCAATAATGAATAGCCATTCTAAAATCTTTAAAACTATAAGGTTACTACATTAAAACTTGTAAAGTTTGAAGGAAACTCCTTGTATCACTAAAATTGTAAATTTACCTCCTCCTCTAACGCTATTTTCTCATAGCGGCTAGTATGCCATACAGTTAGGCAGTAAATATGGAAGATATTGGAGGAAGTGCACCTCTACAATTAAAACCATTACTATGTACTCCAAATCCAACGCCTACATCAGAATTGGAGCCAATTCCCTATGTTCTGCAACATGTTCCATAAAAAGAGACTGCTTCTTGGCATGTCATATTTTTTTTAACACCAATAAAATTTGTAACAAAAAGATATCTTTGAACTTGTAACCAAGAGGCCAACTGCATTTGTATTCATCTTCTACGAAGTGGTGTTGAGAAAATAATGTTTTCCTGTATAGAAATAAGTAAAACTAATCAAACTGCCTTTGATCAAGGGTTTACAAGTTATAAGCACAACTGTGTTCTACAGGTAACATCCGCAAACAGTTCATCTTTAGTTAGACACAGCCTTATTGGCTACAAATATACAGATATCAGACGTCTCCTTGCAGAAATGAAGTAAAATTTGAGAGGTTCAACAGCAGAATGGAAGCAGAATAGGTATTATTATTATTATTATTATTATTATTATTATTATTATTATTATTAAGCTACGACCCCTGCTTGGAAAAGCAGGATGCTGTAAGCCAAAGGGCTCCAACAAGGTAAATAGCCCAGTGAGGAAAGGTATTAAGGAAATAAATAAACTACAAGAGAAGTAATGAACAATTAAAATAAAATATTTCAAGAACAGTAACAACATTGAAATAGACCTTTCATATATAAACTATAAAAAACAAAACCAAAATTGGAAGCTAAATATGATGGAATGGTGTGCCTGAGTGTACCCTCAAGCAAGAGAACTCTACAGTGGAAGACCATGGTACAGAGGCTATGGCACAACCCAAGACTAGAGGACAATGGTTTGATTTTGGAGTGTCCTTCTCCTAGAAGAGCTGCTTACCATGTATGCAAAATTTGAACTGGCAGGATGTGCAAAGGATATAAAAACCCACAAGATAGAAGTGAGGAGCGAATTCCCTGTGTATCTAACCATGTTAAGGAACACCTAGTAACTCTCTACTTTACTATGCTAAACACTCCCAAAGTTATTAATTGTTACAGTAGGATACAGAAGTTCTTACAACCTTCATCACTGACATATGTACTGATATTCTTTTTGTGAAAAAAAAAGAAAGTTGTTGCTAATAACAGCAGACAAAGTTTATCAATCTACAATCAGAAAAATGTACTACATGACGTAATCAGCCAGAAATGGCAGACAAAACTTTAATATAAACAAATTGAATATATTTATGCATATACAAAACAATAAAGAGTGCATCCTATAAAGCCGAGACACCAAAAAAATTACAAAGAACCAGAGAATGAAAACAAAACCTCTTCAATATTAATATTACATTACTGTACTCAAAAATTATTTCTGATGTGTTCTTCAAACTATTGGAGATACATAGAAGAAAAACTTTCTTAAAAAAAACTACTGTTCACCATGATCATGCACAAATTTTCAGTGCAATTTTAACTCCCCTAACCATATAGTGAAACTTTTGGATCAGGAGAAAACAGCAATGAAATTGGACTGTGTCCACAATGAAAGTTTTTTTTTTCCATAATTGTGGAACTTAAGTGACTCTGGCATCAACTCTGAAA
>NW_027168735.1:0-12500 GCF_036898095.1 Palaemon carinicauda
TGGCAGAGGCAAGGGATAGTAACAGTACCCTAGAGACTGACCATATATGCATATGATCAGCGCAAACTAGAACCAGGGAGGGCCAGGCAATGGCTGCTGATTATTCAGCAGGTAGACCTACAGGCTCCCCCAAATCCCCCAACCTCAGCTCGCATGGATGGTGAGGTTACAGACACTACTAGAAGCTATGAAGCTTGACGGGTCTCGAACCCCAGTTCAGAAGATTCTCAGACAGGGATGTTTCCAATAGGTTACCAGAACCCAAGTTATAAGATTGGACTGAACACACTACAACTAAGATTATCATCTTTCGTTGCTCTTTATAAACTAATATTCTACCACCAAATGAATAAGGACATTGAAGTAATATTGACGACGCTTTCTTGTAAACATCTAGATAAACAATTTGTTCTATCCCTCAACAGTTATGTCAACGTAGCAATAAAACTATTAATCCTTCACTGGAATTGAATGTAAGCCTATGTAATAACGTCCTTGCCTGGTGATTGCCAGACTGGGGTTCGAGTCCCGCTCTAACTTGTCAGTTCCTTTGGTCGCTACAACCTCACCATCCTTGTGAGCTAAGGATGGGGGAGCCTATATGTCTACCTGCTAAGTTGTCATCAGCAGCCATCGCCTAGCCCTCCCTGGTTCTAGCTTGGGTGGAGAGGGAGATTGGGCACTGATCATATGTATATATTATGGTCAGTCTCTAGGGAATTGTTCTGCTTGATAGGGCAATGTCACTGTCCCTTGCCTATGCCATTCATGAGCACCCAGGATGTGACGTTGAAGGTAAAGGCCCTTTTTAAAGGTGTCTGGTTTCAGTTCAAGTTTCATCAAAATAAATGCTCACTAGAACGTCAGGCCAACTCCCCACTGTGGTGCCTTACCACAGTAGCGGCCTCCCCAGTAAACAGCTTAAACTCACGGTCTCAGGCTGGGACCAATCTGCTATCATGGGAATACTAGCCGAAGTATTACCAATGTACAGACAAAAGCAATAATCCTGTCGTCTCCAGTCCCCCTCTGTCACCCCCAATATTCATAGATTCCAGAATTTCAGGAGTAGAAGAGTTTGGTTGTTAGGGGGGAGGACAACAGGCAAAAGCAGGACGCTAGGCGAGTGATGGGGGAGGGGTGCACGGAGGGGGAGGGGTGCACGGAGGGGGAGGGGTGCACAGGGGGGAGAGGAAACCAGGATGGGGGAAGCAATACTTGTTGGAGGTTGGAGCTGTGTGATGGCTGTGAAATCTCAAAAAAAATAATTATGAAGGAAAATTCAATATGATTTCATAGTTCCTAATTATATCATTATAATAATACTTTACTTGCAATCATATTGTATATTTGATGCAATATTTGCTATACCATTCTCGCGAACAACTTAAAGAATGTTTAGTTTGACATAGTATATTGTCTCGACTGAAAAATCTCTCTCAAACACAAGCTAGGAGCAGCGCTCTCTCTCTCTCTCTCTCTCTCTCTCTCTCTCTCTCTCTCTCTCTCTCTCTCTCTCTGTATATATATGTATATATTAATATATATATATCTGTATATATATATATGTATATATATCTGTATATATATGTATTTATATAAATATATATGCATATATATAAATATATATATGCATATATATGCATATATATGCATATATGCATATATATATATGCATATATGCATATATGCATATATATGCATATATGCATATATATGCATATATATATATATATATATATATATATATTTATATATATATATATATATTCATTCATATATATATGCATATATATGCATATATTTATGTATATATATATATATATATGTATATATATATGCATATATATATATATATATATATATATATATATATATGCATTTATATATGCATATATATATACATTATATATATATATATGTATATATATGCATATATATATGCATATATATGCATATAATATTATATATATATATATATATATATATATATATATATATATATATATTGAAAGTGTCCTTCTAAAAGCGTGAAATGTGGGATATGGCAGAGTAGGTTTTTACAGCTGTTACGGGGAATGAGGCATTTTGTTTGAAACTAATCCACAATCAGTTAATCAGTATATAATATTCTCGGCAGTGATTCCAAATCATAATTATGTTATATAGACCCACTTGTTGTTATTTGATATAACATTCTAACAGAAAATTTATTGCCTGAAATAATGAACTTTGGTATAGTTTGGAAATTTTTTCCAGACTGAAAAACCTTACTTATGCCAATTCACGAGTCCAATAACAACTCATTTTCCTCAGATAGAATATCTACAATTGGTATGAATAATTCAGCATATATGAACAAGTATTTCAGGGAACATAGTGTGTGTGTGTGTGAGCAGTCAATCATCAAGACGGCGAGTCTATGAGGATGGTTTTCATAATCACTTACTGACCAATAAAGAAAATTTGACATAAAAACACTGTGAATGTCGCCTTGGATTTTCTTTATATCATCTCCAAGGTGATCACTCGTTTTGGAAAAATGTCATCTTTACAGATGAAAAACATTTTACATCAGTGGAACACGAACAAGGCATTGCTGGAGGTGACTGAAAACCCGCTATGAAGAGACAAATATCCATAAGAGAGCTAAGAATGGAAGAGTTCGTATTCATTTGTGGGGTTGGATGATTATTTGGAAGGTTCACGGGCAATGATTGTGTGGATGCCCTGCTTCCCAGAGTGAGAGCCATGGCCATTCCCAATCCACACCCAATCGTTCTAGTGCACGATAATAGCCCCACCCATACTAACACAGTCATTAGAGCTTGGTTAGAGTATCACACAGAAATCCAAGTAATAAACTGGCCACATAAGATGTGCGACCTCAACCCCATAGAGAACCTATGGGCAAAAATGGTTCGTTATTGGGAAGTGGAAGAGCAACTAACGTGCTAAGCCATCCAAACAAGAGCGTTTGAATTGTAGGTGTCAAAACTTCACTCTACTATATGCAAGAATCTTGTGAGGAGTATGCATGCATGTCTAAATGAAGTTGTAGACACTAATGGTGGATGGACACCACACTAAGGAGCGTTTAGTTTACATTGTATATATGAAAGATTCCTGGATTAGAATTAAAATGAAACTTTTTCTTTACTTTTCAACAAATATTTATATTCAGTAAGCTAATCAACTGCATTTGGTCACTATAGTCTAGTTTTTACACTATTCTCCTGGAGTCATATTATAACCTAAATAAACACAACTATGAAATTTTGATGTCTTATCAACCATCTTTAATACTAATTGAATATGATTGCTTATTAACCTTGAAATAACACCTAGAACCAGAGCTTATTCAGCGGGGGTAAGCCTTAAGTGACTTGTCTTTATAGAATCGACAAAAGGCAGAAGAACTCATTTGTGGTAGCACAATATTTCACAACTAAATGTAAACCGCATCTTTAGAAAAAAAAGAAAAAAAAAGAAAAAAAAGAAAAAACACTTTACGAGACCAAGAAAAGCCATAGATACACCTAAACGAACCTTACGTAATGTAAGCTAGGGGAGGATATAAAGTAATATGAAGATGATTTGTAGTTGCTCTCTGAGGATTGACTGCTCGCACTAACACCTGTGTTCCTGAAATACTTGTTCATAAATGGTGAATTGTTTCAATCCAATTGCAGATATGCTAAGGAAAATGAGTTGTTATTAGACTCGTGAATTGGTATAAGTAAGGTTATTCCGTCTGGACAAAATTTCCAAACTATACCAAAGTTCAGTATTTTAGGCAATAACTTTTTTGTTAGAATGTTATGTGGAATGACAACAAGCGGGTCTATACAACGTAATTATAATTTGGAATCATTGCTAAAAATATTATGATACCGATGAATTGATAGTGAATTACTTTCAAACAAAATGCCTCCTTCCCTGCCTTTAGAATCACACTTTCGACACACACAAATATATATATATATATATATATATATATATATATATATATATATATATATATATATATATATATATATATATATATATATATATATATACAAATCATCGATCCTTTTTGTCAACAAGTTGTTCGCAAAAATGGTATAGCAAATAACACAGAAAATAACACAGCAAATATAAATTAGAATCCTCATAATCATAAAAGTGGAATCGGATCGTGTGATATATATTATATGGCATTCAAGTTCATACATAATGTTTTGTGCTTCCCCTGCCATCACACACCTTAAGCCCCTATTACACGTATCCGATTTCCTATGGCCAACCTGGCCTATGGCGCCGTAGGAAAATTCTGGCTTACGGCTAGAGCTCTTACACGTATTTGAACGGCCGGAGGCAAGTGGGTCAGTGTGGCACTGTTTGTGGTGGGGGAGTGACATGTCTTATCTCGACGTCATTCTCGTTCCTATTGCTCTAGCGTGCTACTTGAAGGGGAAAACAAGGAAAAGGAAGATTTGGTTCAAACAATGGCTGCATAAACGACAAAAATACTCTCATGTTAACTTAATGAAGGAACTTCCTCTAAAAAAAGATGACTGGCTTAACTACATGCAAATGGATCACGACAAATATTTGGAACTCTTAAGTCAGGTATCACCTTTAAATTCTTTAATAGAAAAAAAGGACACTTGCATGAGAGAAGCAAATAGTTAACATGAGCGTCCCTCAGCCCAGATTTTCAGAAATTTCTGGATATCTTCTGAAATATGCAACTATCGTCAGAATCTACGAAATCAAGGCAGAATCTTCTGAAATTTGTAATGATTTGTCAGTTATTTCCCAAAATTTTATAAATATATACAGATATCTGGGAAAAAAAATATAAATCATAAACTTCTAAACATTTCTACGGAAATAGAATGAAGAGAGAGAGAGAGAGAGAGAGAGAGAGAGAGAGAGAGAGAGAGAGAGAGAGAGAGAGAGAGAGAGAGAGAGATTGCCTGTTCCAAATCCCAACATGTTTTAGACGTCACATGGTCATGGGACACAGAGAGAGATTATTTTCTAAACCGTTTCAAGCATGTAGGCAACACGTATGTTTTCCATATAGATTTCAGTGGCACAATATCGATCCGACTGTTTGAAAGGTACCCATATTGACAGTCACTTTCGCCATGTTCACTCTGATTTGAACTTCAGTGTTCTAAGTTTGTTGTCTTGTCGCCTGATTAACTATCTTTCGGTAAGATTCTGTCATTCTGCTGTGATTTCATACATAACTACACTTGATTAAATCTGTTATTCACCATTTAGAAGAAATATTGAATTATTTGTTGAAATCAGTACAAAGAATCAACTGTGTGTGTAGGCCTAGACATAGCCCAATTTTTTTGTTTTAGTGAATACCACGGTTTCATGAGATGTATATATATATATATATATATATATATATATATATATATATATATATATATATATATATATTATTAAGCCAATGCTATTTTAGTTACGTTTAATTTTTGTATTCAGTCAAATAAATTACAATTAATTTAATATGTCAAAGGAAAATGCCAATAATTTACATATTTGAGTTTGTAGTATGTTATTAATATCGTAGTTTTTTCTATTTTCATGAAAATTCTAATTTGATGCATAGGCCTAAGTATTATTGAATTTTCCATTAAATTCATATAAGAAAAGAAATAAATAGTTAATCACTCTTAATGTACAATTGATTTTTTCTTATTTCCTTTGGTATAATCAATTCATGATAAATAGAATTGTCAGAATTTTTTGGTAATATCCAGAAATTTTATTGCAAATTCCTCAGAAATTATTCAGTGACCATCTGGCAACACTGCTTCAGCCACTCAGACTGATGCCATACCATATGGTGAGCAATTACACGCTACGTCCTCAGTCCTGACGTACTAAGACCCTACGGCCAACTTTAGTACTGGCGAAAGTTCATCCGGCCGGCCGTGGAAGAGCTTTCATACTGCCGATTTGCTATCACACACTCCGGTTTGAACATATGCTAGCGTCGCGACCGACGGCGCCGTAGGAAACCGGATAAGTGTAATAGGGGCTTTACAGCTCTAACAAGTCGTACTTTCCCCGCCCGTCCTCCCGCCCCTTCCTGGCGTCCCCCCACCCCAGCCCGTCGTCCCCCTTCCGCCCGTTGTCCTCTCTCCTAACTACCAAACTCTTCTACACCTGAAGTTCTGGAATCTATAGATGTTTGGGGTGACAGAGGGGGACTGGAGACGACAGGACTATTGCATTTGACTGTACATGCCAGGAGGCTTGTGAAGCATAGTTTGAAGGCTTCAAACTTACTGGAAATCTTAACAGTTTGAAGCTAAATTACAACTGGAAAAGGAATAATTCCATACATTACACAAGACAAAAGACATCTAATACTGCATGTAAAAACTGGAAGGCGTTATTCGCAATGAAATAGGAATAATAAGATTCCTCTACGAAGCCAAAACGATTTTTCAACTGGGAGTGCTGGTTAACAAATAGCGAACTTCTAACTCTGAGACTAAGTTACCCACCCGCATGGGGGTGTTGTGGTTGGGGAGGGGGTAAGGAGCCATTATCCTTTTGAAACCCATTATAAACTAGAAAAGCACTCAGAGTGCAGACCTCCACCACGGCAGCTTATTTCTCGAAACCAGTTTGACTTTCCCAGAATCAATTTCGACCGTAGGCGTATTTTTCGGTCGACCTTTTACTTGACCTTGACCTTGACCTTTGACCTAGGACTTTCAAAATTGAATCACTTCCGCGTCTCAACATAACAATTAATCCCTGAAAGTCTCACTAATCTACAAGTAAAATTGCAGCCAGGAAGTTGTTCACAAACAAACAGACAAACGGACAAACAGGAGCGAAAACATAACCTACTCCCATCTTCGTTGGCGGAGGTAATAAGACAAAGATAAAGTTCAGAAAAACCGTTCAATTGATTTGTAAAAATATATTCCTTAAATTGATCACTTTTACACTAATTGCTTTACACTGGATGCTTATTAAAGCAAGAATATTGTTCAACAATTATGCACATTAACCTTTAAGTTATCGAAATTGGACCTCCTAAATATTAAATAGAATTGTTACATAGTGTACTCAACGTTTGACTCGAGAATAGTTACAGATGGTTTGAAATTATTGGAACCGAGATATATGGCTACTATAGGCTCTAGAGCAGTGGTTCCCAAACTGAGGGGGCGCGACCCACTAGGGGGCGTGAGGACGATACAAGGGGGGGGGGGCGTATCTATCATTACATACATGCATCCATCTCACTAAATTTGACTAGAAATTGTGCCTTAGTCTCATAAGTATTTCCAAATATTGAATGCCATGTTTACAAATTATCTATTCTTAAAATTGCAACTCAATTTTGCCAATTTGCTAATATTCAAACTTTTTTTTAGCTCACTTTGAACCAAATGTTTCGTTTTTAGTTACTGGAATGTACTATTATTAATTTGAGTGGCTTTCATTATTAAAATGTAATACAAATAGAAATCAGTTTTTCTGTACAATGCTAAGAAATAAATGTAAGAATCATTTCATATAAAAAAATAAGAGGAGTGGGGGCGTACGAGTCTACTGGAAGCAAAAAGGGGGCGTCAGGTAAGATAGTTTGGGAACCACTGCTCTAGAGCCTTAAAATATGCGGCCCCAAGACCATACAATAAGCTCCCACGAGACAGTTGCATGTCTGAAGATATTATTAAGGCTTTCAAGACATGAAGACATTCGTGTTCTCTAAGTGCTTCGATAATGTGGTTTTGTCAATAAACGAGCAATATGCTGTGTGTAATGCTGAATGTCTTGGAATGAATACGATAAAATGAAATACGAAAAGGTCCCATAGAGAGTAGAGTTCCCCTGCAGTATAGGACCAGAAAAGCAGCCCTTGAAGTAAAAGTAAACTATACGAGAGGCCATTTACAGTCGTCAGTAGGGGGTTAGACTTCTAACCAGACTCTGAACCACAAAAAACTATTATAAACAAGAGCAAACACAGATTTCTGACCTCTGCCAAAGGTTAAGGGAGTCGTCCATGACCCAAGATCTATCTGTGGTTAAAATATCGTCAAAATCTGTCAATTCTTTTTTACGTTATCTTTAAAATGGCGAAACATGGAAATCTGGATCTAGTATCCGGTTCCGGAAATATCTCCAAAATTTGATAGGGTCATCCATGACCTAAGATCTAATTGTGGTGAAAATTTTGTCAAATTTCGTCGAGTAGTTTTGACCTAATCCTGTTCACAGAGACACAGACAAATAAATAGACTCGATTTTCCACCTTGACTGGGGTAAAAAGACACTCCGTGACTGTTTTAGAAAAAGCCACGATTATTATAATATGAAAAACACATCTAAGATCACTAACATCACCTGGAAACACAAACATGATTTAACATAGAGACGTACTTTAGAGTTTGGCTCCTAAAGAGTAATTTCAAATAAAGATTAACACAACTGTATGGTGTCATTGACGACATTGCACAGATGTGGAACCAGTGCTGAAGTACGAACAGTTTAAAGGCTTAAAGGCCGCTAATGAATGGCAGAGGCAAGGACAATGCACTAGAGACTGACCATATACACATATGATTAGCGCCCAAGCCTCTCTCTCCATCCAGGCTGGGACCAAGGAGGGCCAAGCAATGGCTGCTGATGACTCAGCAGATAGACCTATAGGCTCCCTCAAACCCCCCTTCCTTAGCTCACATTGATGGTGAGGTTGCAGCGACCAAAGGAATTAGAAAGTTTGAATGGGACTCGATCCCCAGTATGGCAATCATTTATTATTATTTATGTTGTTGATGATTACCTTCGCCAACAAAGTTGAAAGGATGTTATGTTTTATGCCCTGCTTGTCTGCTTGTTTGTTTGTGAACATCGTCCTGGCCACAATTTTAATTGTAGAGTAATGAAACTTCCAGGGATTAACTCTTATGTAAAGAGCTGGGAACGATTAGATATTGGTAGGTCAAGGTCAAAGCTCAAGGTCAAGCAAAATGTTCAATTCACGTAATCAGCCACAAGTTTGGATATCGTTGTCACAGAAGCACCAAAACTGGTTCATATTTGAGTGCATGAAAATCCATGCCAATTAATACATATTAAGGTCAAAGGTCAAGGTCAAGCAAAAGGTGGAGAAATAACCTGCTGCAGTGGAAGTCTGCGCTCTATTGAATGCCCCTCTAGTTGTAGATCAATTAAAACAACAAATTTCCTTACATAGAAAACATCTTTATATCAAGTAGCAAACATTTTTATGAACGCTACCATTTACCACAGCCACCAAATTGACAAAGAATTAAACTAATTTAAGGAGTAATTGAAGTACACATAAAATTATAGTCACACCTTCGATCCATGTTGCTTAGTCCACAAAATATTAAAGACAATATTAAAGCCTTACGCATTCATGTGGATCATTAATAACCACTATTGTTTCATAAAAATGATATTGTCGCTGGAAATGTCCACACGAAACATAGTAACAAAATTAATTCATGCTAAACGAATTAAACTTTTACTTTTAAACTAAACGAACTGTTAAGTGTGTTTAAAAACTTATTTAAAAACTAGAGAGGAACTCAGTAGAGCGCAGACGTCCGCCACGGCAGCTTATTTATCGATCTTTTGCTCAACCTTGACCCTGACTTTTGACCTACGACTTAAAAAATGGAAATCACTTCCTCTTATTCCACCAAACACTTGTTTTATTGCATGAGCAGACATAAGGACAACTTAAATTAACCTAAACCTATAAATAATATGTTTCTGTGAATACAATCTACTGATCCTATACACCTCCGTATGTTTCAAATAATTATATGATTACTACCTTCAAATAATTAGTTAGTGAGAGAGAGAGAGAGAGAGAGAGAGAGAGAGAGAGAGAGAGAGAGAGAGAGAGAAAAAATACCGTCAAGGTAGGTACCAATCAAAACCGAATGAAACTACAAAAACACTTAAGTGCAGGCCTCCGCCAAGGCAGCTTATTTCTGTCAGCGTTTTGCTCGACCTTGACCTTTGACCTAGGACTTTCAAAATGAAATCCCTTCCACGTCTCAACATAACAATTAATCCCTGAAAGTTTCACTAAACTGTGAGTAAAATTCTGGCCAGGAAGTTGTTCACAAACACACAAACGGACAAATAGGGGCAAAAACATAACCTCCTCCCACTTCGTTGGCGGAAGTAAAAAGGGTATTTTTAATCTACTTTTACGCAAATATAGAAAGGATCAAGTGAGAACCTACGCTGGGTAGACTTTATCGAAGGACTGAAGTGCCCTTGTCAAAATATGGCCTTGAATTCATGTATATTTAAAAATCTTGTAATTTTACAGACTATGGAACTCCCAGCTGCTGACATAGTATATTTCATTTTATTACCTCTGCCAACGCAGTTGGAAGGCGGTTATGTTTTACCACCTCTGTGTGAGTGTGTAATTTGTTTGTGTGTGTTTGTTTATGAACACCCCTCTGGACACAATTTTAATGGTAGAGTAATGAAACTTACAGGGATTAACTGTTATGTAAAAAGCTGGAAATGATGAAATTTTGGAAGGTCAAGGCCAAAGGTCAAGGTCATGGCTACGGTCACGTAATCAGCCATAAGTATGACATCGTTATCATAGACTTCAAACTCGGTTCATATGTGAGTGTATGAAAATCTACGCCAATTAATACATATTAAGGTCAAATGTCAAGGTCAAAGTCTAGCAAAAGGTCGAGAAATAAGCTGGCGGGGGAAGATCTGCGCTCTATTGAGTACCCCTCTAGTTACGTTTGCTTTCCTCTGAGATAAGAATATTGCAATGTTGTTTTTGACAATATTGAAGGGACACCGAAATCAAACAGTTCTGAGTTTTGATGATGTTGTCTAACTTATTCTTGGACTCGTTAACCGTGTTACTGTTAACTACATCCACTGGAAGTCTATTCCAAGTATTTTCTATTTTGTATGTAAAAAAATTACCACATTGAGTAGGGGTGTATCTCTTCAATTCCAGTTTGAATCCGTTGCTTCAGGACTGATTAGTACTAAGCGTGAAGAGGTTGTTGTTGTCTGCATTTGTTATGCACTTAATAAATTAGCTTGCCTTCATTAGCTTGCCTTCATTAGCTGAGAGAGAGAGAGAGAGAGAGAGAGAGAGAGAGAGAGAGAGAGAGAGAGAGAGAGAGAGAGAGAGAGTGTGTGTTTTGGGAGTAACTGGTGGGCGTGGCTGATGATGACAGCAGCCCAAACTAGGTTGTAACTCCCAGGGAAAACATTTTGAATTTATCCATAGAACAAAAAAAAAAAAAAATGCAAAGACTTGCGAATGCTGAATTGACCTAGGGCTACCGCTTAGTGAGATTATGGAACCAATATTTAAAACAAATAATTGTGTATATTCTACTTACTAGGGACTGTGTGTACAGTATACGCTAATTACTTAAAAATGTATACGATAAACTGATGTTGTAGGTTCTATAAGGACACAGGGTTTCCCTTAGTGATAGGACCAGGAAAACAGTCCTTCAAGCGAGTAAAGTGAATTAGTCATTTCTATGTACTCGTATTATTACCTCCGCCAACGAAGTAGGGAGGAGGTTATGATTTCGCCCCTGTTTGTCTGTCTGTTTGTGAACAACTTCCGGGTCACAATTTTACTTATAGAATAATGAAACTTTCAGGGATTAATTGTTGAGACCTGGAAGTGATTCAATTTTGAAACTCCTAAGTCAAAGGTCAAGGTCAAAGTCGAGTCAAAGGTCGAGAGATAAGCTGCCATGGCGGAGGTCTGCGCTCTACTAAGAGCCCCCTAGTTATTATTATTATTATTATTATTATTATTAGCCAAGCTACAACCCTAGTAGGAAAAGCAGGATGCTATATGCCCAAGGGCTCCAACAGGGATAAATAGCCCAGTGAGGAAGGAAAACGAGGAAATAAACAAGAGAAGTGATGAATAATTGAAATAAAACATCTGAATAACAGTAATAACATCATATAGATCGTTCATATATAAACTATAACAACTTTAAAAAAAATGTCTGAGTGAAAAGGTTTAGTTTGGTCTATTCATAAAATATTGAAGTATTTATATTATATGTGAATGTTGAAGAACTCACTGACTGTATTTGCATACCGACAAATGAATTATTTTGTATGTATGTATGTATGTATACTCTACTTCAAAATAACTCATACACCAATGACATCAAATTCACGGTTTCTTCTTACACTTTTGAAGGGCAAAATAGACCAAAACTAGAGGGGTACTCAGTAGAGCGCAGACCTCTGCCGAGGCAGCTTATTTCTCGACCTTTTGCTCGACCTTGATCTTGACCTTTGACCTTGATATGTATTAATTGGCGTGGATTTTCATACAATCAAATGTGAACCAAGTTTGAAGTCTCTGTGAAAATTATGTCCAAACTTATGGCTGATTACGTGAATTGGACATTTTGCTTTACTGTGGCCTTGACCTTTGACCTTGCCCTTTC
>NW_027168735.1:17159-34659 GCF_036898095.1 Palaemon carinicauda
CGGAAGAATTTTCGAATAGAATTTTGAATCAAAGATAATTTTCAATGGTAGTAAAGATGGAATATACTTTGCAGGACAAAGGCCTCAGACATTTCCTTATTCATATTTTGTGGGTGGCCTGTTTTCATCACCAAGCTGACTAGTGCGGATTAGCGATGGTGGGAGACTTCAGTCTGCTCGCTCACTGCAAACCAACCTAGTATAGGTAACCAAGACTTAGTGCAGCTTTGCTGATCATGGCGATACATAAACCCTTTCACCTCCTTAAGGTGTCCCCACTCAGAAAGGATATATATATATATATATATATATATATATATATATATATCATGAAACAGGAAAGAAGGAAACAGTTGCTGAGTGGCTACCGAAAAATCTTTTCAAAACGTAAAGAAGAAAACTTTTCCACGATGATATAGGAGCAAAGGAAACAGAAATTTAGAAGAAATTCTTGTAAAAAAAAATGCTATAAATTTAATTTTGATTTTAGAAAGGGGAACCATCGCGCCTACCATTCCATCCACCTTAAAACAAATGAATAGAAATTTACAGGTTCAACATATCAAGTACAAATTGACCACTGAAATTGAAACGCCATCAACCGTCATCGGCTCAAACTACACTCTCTAGTCTCTCCCAAAGAATATCTCCCCCTCCACCTCTACCACAGACGCACCGCCATGCAACTTCCCGCCAATTTCCTAGACTTGGGTTCCTCCAACTTTTTCTCTATTGTTAAATTATATTTATTCGTATTTGCTTCTATATATATATATATATATATATATATATATATATGAGAGAGAGAGAGAGAGAGAGAGAGAGAGAGAGAGAGAGAGAGAGAGAGAGCTGGAGGACTATGGTTCTGATCGAAACATTGTCAGAAACAACGTCTTGTTCAGTCAGCATTTCCCGTTGGGATAAGACTTTCATTTAATTTCGTCTCCTTCAGAGTTTTACATCAAAGGTCCACGAAGTTACTGCAATAGACCCACCGAGAAAGATGTCTAGCAATAATTAGCCAAATCTTTAGGAGATTTTAAAACAGAAGGCCCAGATACAGACAACCTCCTTCTCCTAGTGGTGTCCGTGAATAGCCCAGGCCAGGAGAAAGCAGGTGACACTGTGACAGAAAGACGCCATTGGGGGAGATGGAGAGGCAGACTTCGGTCGGTCTTTTAAGATATGAAGTTGAATGGCTTTATACAAGCACCAAATCTCTCTCTCTCTCTCTCTCTCTCTGCGAGCGTGATGGGGGACTTTAGTTTGATCGCTCACACCAAACCAACCTAGTATGGGTGGCCCTGATTATTACACCTTTGCAAAAGTGTCCCCACTCAGAAAGTATATATATATATATATATATATATATATATATATATATATATATATATATATATATATATGTGTGTGTGTGTGTGTGTGTGTTCTGACAGTAGTCTACGATGTGTGAGTTATCAATTATGAGAGAGAGAGAGAGAGAGAGAGAGAGAGAGAGAGAGAGAGAGAGAGAGAGAGTTCAATTCCATATATTCATTTACATGGTAAAACGTCTGTGCCAAATTTAAGTAGAAAGCCAAACGCAGTATCAGTGTTAGAGAGGGAAATAATATTGTCAGGAGGAAAAGTGGCAACGCCGCTCATCAGACTCATCCGATGTTTGAAATATCAAATTAAATCTTTGTTCAGAATGTAATTTCTTCTTTAGTTTCATTACAGACTTTATTTTCTCTAAACAAAATGACAGTTTCAAATATATTCCTGAATAGAAGAGAAACCACCTATCGATATGCGGTGAATCGAAGCTACTCATGAGTTATCGTCGACCTTAAAGACAAGGGAATAGAGAAGGAAATCCTTCCACTGTCACTTACGCCCTTCTGGCATGGAAGGAAACGAGCAAGTTCCCATAAACATAGAGAGCTAGACTCTCTCTCTCTCTCTCTCTCTCTCTCTCTCTCTCTCTCTCTCTCTCTCTCTCTAACATGGAATATTTTGATTAAGAATTGTGATATTATGCAGGCGTTAATTACAGATGTTGCCAAATTTGAAACATGACAGTCTCATGCATGAGACCGAGCCTCCACTATAGGCCTAATGCTGAAATGTGTCCTTTATGTGAATATCTATTTGTCGATTCTGTTACCTAATGATTTATAAGTATTTTCTATGATCAAACGAATAGATTTTTGAACGAAACTTTCTGGGAAATACTTAATTCAAATAAGCTGTTTCGTTGTGATTAGATTTTCTCATTTTATTTCGTTTTGTAGACGGAAGTTTTAATCGTTACTGAGACATGTGAGTGAGGATCTCCTATTTCATTATTAATATTTTCGATTTAGAACAGAGGCCGATGGGGAAAGAAGCTACCTTAAGGTAATAAAATCATAGAAAGCGGTCATTGTTTTGTGTGTATGGTAATGACTTGAAGGTATTTAGTGCATCAATTCAACCAGACGAGTTTCTTTAGTGTATGTATATACTGTGAGCATTTTGTCAGGTTATGATGAATTCAAGACGAACAGCTGTTTGGAATAGAGGTGATATTTTGCTTAATAAATATAAAAGAATTCGACTTTTTGTGACGGCATTCTTTTCAATAAAGTACGAAAGAGGAGACATGCACGTTTTATATAATTTTCCTTTAGTCGTACAAAGAACAGCACGTCATTCCTACAGACAACTTTCCAAGGGCAGCTGCTCTCATTATCGTCTTACAAATACGGCTATGATCTTCTTCTTCTTCTTCTTCTTCTTCTTCCAATTTGCTGGAAAATTTTATTCAATGGTGTAGGTTGTAGTATGTAGGTGGGGTATGTCGTAAAGGGGGGGGGGTGTTGATGCATTGTACAGTAGTGTAATGTTGCATATTGCGAAATACCTTCATGAAATTCTCCCATCAGAAAATCCTCTAATGGGAGCTAGTGACAGAAGAATGTATGCGACTAAGAACTGTGTTGCATCGATGAACTTGCTTTATTCCAATGACTTACTTGGGTTTGAATTATGCTGAAAAATATACTTTTTAATACCCGAGTCTCTCTCTCTCTCTCTCTCTCTCTCTCTCTCTCTCTCTCTCTCTCTCTCTCACGAAACCAACCAACAAAACAAACAAAACTAAACAAAAAATAAGCCATCAACCAACCAACCGAAACAAACCAAACTTGATCGAATCAATACAAAACCTAACCAAACCAACATAAAACAAAACTAAACCAAATAGAAAACCCAAACTACACCAAACCAAATCAAACCAACACTACAACCAAAACCAAACCAACCCCAAAGCAAGCCAAAAAAAAACCTAAATCAAACCAAACCAGACCAAACCCAAAACCAAACAGAAATCAAAACCAAATCGATAAAAAAAAAACTGAAACCATAGCCAAAACCAAAATAAACACATAACCAACCCAAACCAAACCAAAACCACAGCCAAATTCTATACCAATAGGGAAACCAACCCAACCCAACCCAACATAGCCAAAACTAAACCAAACCAATAACCCAAATCTAAACAAAAACCAAACCCATAACAAACCAAATTCAAACCAAACGAAACTGAACCAAACCAACCAAAACCAAAATCATTACCCAACCAAACCAAACTCGAACCAATCCAAACTGAAACCAAACTAAAACAAATCTATACAAAACCAAAACACCAAACTAAAACCAAACAAAGCCAAACTTTCTGCAAGTTTGAACTTTAGAAGTTCCACCGATTCAGCTGCACAGTTACAAAGATCATTTTACTTCCATGGAAAATATGGAAGTGTTTTATATTCGGTATCACATTAAAGTGTGTCATTTACAGGCTCTAACAAATGAGGTAAACTTAACCGCCAAAAATGGAAACACCATCAACCGTCATCGGTTCAAATCTCGTCCAATCGTTCAGAGAGTCCTATGAGCCGAAGTTAGCGAGTTGTCATCTCTCCTTCTCCTCACTCAAACACATTCAAACCATGAAGTTGACGAATGTGCTTGATTATGGAATAAGATTTCTATCCAGGTTTTATCTCTAAAACTAACTTCATCTTAATTTTGATAGAAGAAGCGATAAAAATATTGCATTGGACTATCGACACTAAAGGTGAGACGGTTTGTGGTTAGGACTGAGATGTGTGTGTGAGAGAGAGAGAGAGAGAGAGAGAGAGAGAGAGAGAGAGAGCAATAGAAAATAACAATCGTAAAATATTAAAAAATCAGTTTAGGGAAATATTTGAAACATGAACTATTTTATCTATTTACTTCTGTCTATAAAATATTTTGGTAAAAATATATCATTAATGTATATTTGAAAACTTTGCATGGAAAACATGATAACATTTCTGTGTAGGTCTAAGTTAAATCTATTGCAAAACATTATTAGAATGTGTGTAGGCTTTACCATGAACTAAAATTATACTAAATATTACAATTATTGATATTCATATGTAAGATTTGACTAAACGAGATGGAATTTTCATGATATTAAAAAGTCTACATTCAGTTAGCATTATTATTATGATTATGATTATTATTATTATTATTATTATTATTATTATTATTATTATATGAAAAATAACGAACAATAAAAAAAGTGACAACATCAAAACAGACAATATTCATTTATAAACTATAAAAAGACTTAGATCAGTCTTTTCAACATAAGAACATATTTAAATTCCTGTCATGAATGGTAGAGGCAAGGGACAGTGACATTGCCCTATCGAGCAGGACAATGCCCTAAAGACTAACCTTATCACATCTGATCAGCGCCCAAGCCCCCTCTCCGCCCAAGCTAGGACCAAGGAGGGCCAGGCAATGGTTACTGATGATTCAGCAGATAGACCTATAGGCTCCCCCAAACCCACCATCCCTAGCTCACAAGGACGGCAAGGTTGCAATGACCAAAGGAACTGACTATTTTGATCGGGACTCGAACCCCAGTCCAGCAGAACACCAGAAGGAGCGTTTCCAATAGGTGAGTGAAACCCTTACTCAGCAAATTGACGTGAATGAATTTCTGTTTTAGATATAGTCATTATTTCCTTCAAAGTAAGATCATGACCAACAGGTGGTTTGGCGTCTAGGTAGTATGTTGGCCAGG
Source organism: Palaemon carinicauda (assembly GCF_036898095.1). Taxonomy (NCBI): domain Eukaryota; kingdom Metazoa; phylum Arthropoda; class Malacostraca; order Decapoda; family Palaemonidae; genus Palaemon; species Palaemon carinicauda. The sequence goes on from NW_027168735.1 coordinate 22,258, forward strand.
CCACTGTCCATCCATTGAGATACCACCGCTAGTGTGTTATGGGGTCCTTTCTCTGGCCAGACAGTACTACATTGGATCCCTCTCTGGTTACGACTCATTTTTCCGTTTCCTACACATACACCGAATAGTCTGGCCTATTCTATACACGTTTTCCTCTGTCCTCATACACCTGACAACACTGAGATTACTAAAAAAATTCTTCTTCACCCAAGGGATTAACTACTGCGCTGTAATTGTTCAGTGGCTACTTTCCTCTTGGTAAGGGTAGAAGAGAGAAGAGAGACTTTATCTATGGTAAGCAGCTCTTCTAGGAGGACACTCCAAAATCAAACCATTGTTCTCTAGTCTTGGGTAGTGCCATAGCTTCTGTACCATGGTCTTCCACTGTCTTGGGTTAGAGTTCTCTTGCTTGAGGGTACACTCGGGCACACTATGCTATCCTATTTCTCTTCCTCTTGTTATTTTGAAGTTTTTATAGTTTCTTATGAAAGATTTATTTTAATGTTATTATTCCTAAAAATCTCTTGTAGTTTATTTCCTTATTTCATTTCCTCACTTGAATATTTTTCCTGTTGGAGCCCTTGGGCTTATAGCATCCTACGGATGTAGCTTAGAAAGTAATGATAATAATAATAATAATAATAATAATAATAATAATAATAATGTTTACGGAACATGACTTGTGCCGGGGAACACTTTAACAATGAAATAACATACCAGGGTTAAAAATGTAGTTTGTGTGTAGAGAGAGAGAGAGAGAGAGAGAGAGAGAGAGAGAGAGAGAGAGAGAGAGAGAATGTGACATGTACAGTAAATATGTATTGAAGAATTAAATAAGAAAAGTCAAAATCGATTATTGCATAACATGACTCTTCATTAACGATGGAAAAGTAATTTTAAAGGCTCCGCTCTCGCTTCAGTCATGAGAGAAAAAATCAGTCTGTACGATAGCAGGCTAATATTCACACCATAAATACATTTCCCAGTATCACTGAATAATATTCCTATAGAAATATACTTTTTCCTTATATTTATAATTTTGCCAAGACATTGATCAGACCGAAGGCATGAACACCCCAGCACCTAGACCGAACTGAAACCGAACCGAGAATTGGAGCGTGAATATTTAAGCATTCAAAATATCACTTTCTCGGGTTCAAATCATAATAATCATTATTGCAAGCTAAGCCGAGCTACAACCCAAGTTGGAGAAGCAGGATGCTATAAGCCCAATGACTCTCATATATTCTCATAGGGTCAATTTCCTTTGATCTATGTTTGAAACGTTCCTGTAGGCCAGTATATATATATATATATATATATATATATATATATATATATATATATATATATAACAAATGCAGTTGTTTCTAGTCCACTACAGGACAAAGGGCGCAGACATGTCCTTAATCAAATCTGGGATTTGGACATTTTCCTCACCACGCTGTACACTGCGGATTGGTGATGGTGGGAGACTATAGCCTGGTATTGCTATTCCAAAATCAGAATGAGATAAAATACATATCAAAACAGAATATAATTTTGGATCTGGAAAACAACATTTTGTTGTATGGTTGAGAGAGAGAGAGAGAGAGAGAGAGAGAGAGAGAGAGAGAGAGAGATTTTATCTCCTAACTGTTATTTTTTTCAGTTGGGATAGCTGCAGAGAAAACCCCGTTATAGTGTCCACCAACATTGGTGTGAACTAAACCTCGCTATAATGTTAACCTATATCCTTTGAATATGAATTTTAAATGTTTTCCTTCGAGTTCAGTATTCATCTAATGTTCGGGGATCTGGTCAATAATGTCTAATCAGCATTATTATTATTATTATTATTATTATTATTATTATTATTATTATTATTATTATTATTATTATTATTATTATTAACTGTTGTATTTTGGGTTGAATATATTTAAAAAATACCTAATAATTGGTAGTTGAATCGGTAGAACTTCAAAAGTTCAAACTTGCAGCAAATCTTATTATGTTGAACAGACTGACATAAACCTTTTTATAGTTCATTTATGAAATATATGTTGTGAATTTGTTACTGTTTTTATAATATTCTATTTAATTGTTCATTATTTCTCATATCGTTTATTTATTTCCTTATTTCCTTCCCTCACTGAACTATTTTCCCCTGTTGGATCCCTTTGGTACAGTACAGTATATTAGTCTTTGTTAGGCCGAGGAAAACTGAGGAAACACTAGGTGCACTGCATATATATATATATATATATATATATATATATATATATACACACACACACACACACACACATATATATATATATATATATATATATATATATATATATATATATATATATATATATATATATATATATATATATATATATTGAGCATAAACTTACTAACACTTCTGTTTCCATATCTACTGTAGCTTTGGTTGGTTGTAAGTTTATTTACACATTAAAATAGAAATGTTATGTCTTAATTTAAGAGCTAAAGAACATCTTTTAACCATTTCCTATTATGATTGATTTAACAACAGCAATAATAAAAATAATTATACAACCTTTTTTTTCCAAATTGTTATCATAATGGTCAAGCTTAGCGTATGTATGTATGTACGTATGCATCGTGAAGCCTATTCAACTAAAGTTTCAAAATGTGTCATCTTGTACTGCCGGTGGATCCTCCACCACCTAACTGATGTGTGTGTGTGTTTATATGGGAACTACAAAGATAATTTTCAATGGCAGTAAAGATGGAATGTACTTTGCAGGACAAAGGCCTCAGACATTTCCTTATTCATATTTTGGGGGTGGCCTGTTTTCATCACCACGCGGACAAGTGCGGATTAGTGATGGTGGGAGACTTTAGTCTGCTCGCTCACTGCAAACCAACCTAGTATAGGTAGCCAAGACTTAGTACAGCTTTGCTGATTATGGCTATAAATTTCATTTTGATTTTAGAGAGGTAAACCAGCTCGCCCACCATTCCAGCCACCTTTAAAACGTAAATAGAAATTTACAGGTTCAACAAATCAAGTACAGATTGACCACTGAAATTGAAACGCCATCAATTGTAATGGGCTCAAACTACACTCTCTAGTCTCTCCAAGGAATGACTCACCCCTAACAGCCTCCCCACACACGCACCCCCATGCAACTTCCAGACAATTTCCTAGACTATAAAATTTTGGTCCCTCCAACACTTTTACTCTTCTGTTACATTATATTTATTCACATTTGCTTCTATATATATATATATATATATATATATATATATATATATATATATATATATATATATATATATATATATATATATATATATACTGTATGTGTGTGCATACGAGAGAGAGAGAGAGAGAGAGAGAGAGAGAGAGAGAGAGAGAGAGAGAGAGAGAGAGAGGTAATATGAGTGTTGAAGAATGGCTGATAGAGACTGCGTTGGAGGAATAGCCTATGATTGAACATTTATGGTTCTGATCGAAACATAGTGAGAAACAACTCATGGTTTAGTCAGTATTTCCCGTTGGGATAAAACTTTTGCATTTATTTTCGTCTCCTTCAGAGATTTATTACAACATATGCTCAGGAAGGTACAGTAGACCCACTGAGGAAGATGTCTAGCAATAATTAGTCAAATCTGCAGGAGACTTTAAGGCAGAAGAGCGTGATACAATCAACCTCCTCCTCCCAGTGGTGTCCGTAAACAGCCCAGGCCAGAAGGAAACAGGTGACAGAAAGACGCTATGGGGGAAGATGGTGTTATTGCTCATCACGCACTCGAATCATTGGGTGTTTGAAATATAAATTTTAATCTATGTCCTGAATTTATTATTTATTGATATTTTCAATATGTTACCGACCTTATTTTCATTATTTTTAAAAAAATCACAATGTTTTAATATATTCGTATAAAAGGAGAACTATTGATATGCAGTAAATCGAAGCTACTCATGAGTTGTCATCGACCTTAAAGACGAGGGAATAGAGAAGGAAATCCTCCCAATGTCACATACGCCCTTCTGGCGTTGAAGGAAATGCTCTCTCTCTCTCTCTCTCTCTCTCTCTCTCTCTCTCTCTCTCATCCAAGCCGAGATCACATACCATTAAGAATATAGGAAAGAGTAACGATACTAGAAACATTTGAAAGCAAAGCACATCAGAACCTGTCTCAATTTGATTACAACAAACAGAACTACTAATTATTTCCATAAAAACTCTACTAAAGATTTAACTCCCTTGCATGGATGCTTCTTCCATATGTCAGATCAAAAATTATGGAGGGACTAAGAAAAGAGGAAAGGATAGAAATCAAGAAACCACCATGAAATTATACCCACCTATAAAGTCTAGTCAGCATTTAACAGACTTGTGAGTAGGGTTTAAACTTGAACATGTGGATTTTTACCTCAGATTACCTGGAAACTTGCCTAATTTCCTTAAATGTGAAGCAGTAAAACCGAAATTACCTTATAATCAACTTAAAATTACCTTGAAGCCATGCAAATTACCTCACACTACGGTAATTACCTTAAAAGTATAGACCCTGCTTTGAGCACCAGCGTAAGTCTAGACATTTAACCTCACAATAGATCTCCTTTGAGGCATTAAGAGAGTCAATGAAATCTTTTCATGATCCATTCAAGTTGGTGCAACTGACTCCATTGTACAGAGTAAAGGCAGTACAGTATATAATTGCCAGGGTGAAAAACAATATGTATATATATATATATATATATATATATATATATATATATATATATATATATATAATCTTTATAATCAGTGAAAAATGCCTTCAGATCTTAGAATTTTGAATGGCTAATTGCACTAGAAGAGTTGGATGACCCAGGCCTACATGGCTGAGAACTAAGAAGCGTGAATAGATGATGAATGAAGAAGTATTGAATTAAAAGCTCAAGATTGAGACGACTGGTGGAATCTAACCGAGGCCCTTTGCGTCAATAGGCGTTGCAGGAGATGATGATGATAATGAATTGTATTGTAAAATCTAAGACCAAATGCTAGGCACAGATACAGGCGAGCTTATTCAGCAGGTCAAACATGATTAACACATTGACTTGCACCTGAATTCGATCGAATAATAAGAGAGAGAGAGAGAGAGAGAGAGAGAGAGAGAGAGAGAGAGAGAGAGAGATTCGTATTGTGGCTATAACTATAAATACAAACTAAATCACCGTAAAAATATATATGAGAAAATAGTCCAACAAGCAGATGCAGTATTTATAACAATGATAAAATATATTAAATCCTGCTAAGATTAACAGGACATCCTCACAACCCACTGTGGGTAAAAGCGAGACAGTATCCACAGGCAGAACTACCCACAGGAGGTCCTACACTCAAGATAGGGAATAATAATAATAATAATAATAATAATAATAGAATGCCTCTACAAACACCTCGATCACTGTCCCTAAACTCGAGTTAAAAAGGAATATGTGGATTACAAAAGTCGTTATCATTAAAAATAAATATAAATTATTTCAAAGCTCTGTGTCCCATGGGAACACATTCGTACCCAGTTATTCATAATAGTTATCATCAATAAAAAATAAAATAGTTTTTATTCACAACGAAATCAAATAGATCGTATTCCTGTCCCCTGAAAGTGTTATATCTTAGTACCAAGTTAATAAATGAAGGTATATTTATAAAAAGTTTCTCTATAATCACTAACGAAAACCCTAAGACTCAAACTAAAACCTCATAAAAAACTGATGTTTAATTAATCTTAAAATGTAAAACAATTAATAGGCGTAAATAAACCATAAAACCCCTTTTTATCTACATAAGCGGTTGACGAGAGCGGCTTGCACAACCATCCTCCTCAAAAGTCTGCAAGCAACTAACCCCTCACGGCTCACTCGAGTCACTCCTCCAGGTCTCCTCGTCCTCCCCGGCCCGGGTCCTTCTGAACAGTCAGTCAGCTGAGCAGTACCACCACCACCACTACCACTATCACTACTACCACTACTACCACTACTACCACTACCACCACCGAACCGAAGTCTTCGCTTACACTCACTCTCCTACCCGGGGACCCTCCCCCAGGCAGGGAGGGACCCACCACCACCCTAGACCTCCCTACTCTGGCTCGTTGCCAAGCTGTTCTTTCTTCGCTTATTCTTGTTTGAGTTTTCTAATCATCTTGCTCTGTCGGGCTCATGTTATTATTATTATTATTATTATTATTATTATTAGCTAAGCTACAACCCAAGTTGGAAAAGCAAGATGATATAAGCAAAAGGGCCTCAACAGGGAAAAATAGCCCAGTGAGGAATGGGAATAAGGAAATGATTGAACGATATAAACCATAAAAAGACTGATGTCAGCCCATTCAACATAAAAAAATTTACTGCAAATTTGAACTCAAGAAGTTCTACCGTTTCAACTACACGATTAAAAAGATCATTCCACAACTTGGTCACAGCTGGAATAAAACTTCTAGAATACTGTGTAGTATTGAGTTTCACGATGAAGGCAGCCTGAATATATATATATATATATATATATATATATATATATATATATATATATATATATATATATATATATATATATATACGTAAAATATGGTTAATATTAGTTTTAAAAATATTTCACGCTTTGAAAAATAAAAGATAGAATAATAAAAATGCATATTCTTTGCATTAACCAACAAGGGTATATACATCACATCATCATGTTCTTCCATTGCCTTGGGTTAGAGTTTTCTTGCTTGATGGTACACTCAGGCGCACTATTCTATGTTTCCTTATTTCCTTTCCTCACTGGGCTATTTTCCCTACGGTTGTAGCTTAACTTGCAGCAACAACAACAACAACAGCAACAACAATAATAATAATGATAATAATAATAATAACGTTAACGTTAATAATAATAATAATAATAATAATAATTATAAAAACAACAGCAGCAATAATAATAATAATAATAATAATGATAACGTTAACGTTGATAATAATAATAATAATAATAATAATAATAATGATAATAATAATAATAATAAATAATAATAATAATAATAATAATAATCTTTGGCAAGGACATGAAAGGTCCACCTCTCTTGCAACTTCTTTAAAACTAGTGTACGCAACCCGTCACACACGACAGCTAAACAATTAGATGGGTATGCACACATAAATTCAAGCCTTTCCACCTCCTCCCACTTTCCTAACTACAACCCCTTTCACCAATGTATGACTAGTCCCTCTCCCACCTACTCGAGAGACCGAGAAATTGCGTCTTGCCTCCGGAAATGGATAAATAGATATACTTTCAAATGGGCTCTACAAGGCACTAGGAGAGCTGGAAGACCCAGGCTTACATGACAGAGGAATATGAAGCTTGAAGTAGGAGATGATGAATGGAGAAGTATTGATATAAAAGCTCAAGATAGAGACGACTGGCGAAGTTTAACTATGGCCCTTTGCGTCAATAGGCGTAGGAAGAAATGGAGATGATTTATATATATATATATATATATATATATATATATATATATATATATATATATATATATATATATATATATATATATATTATATATATAGTATATATATATATATATATATATATATATATATATATATATATATATATATACTGTATATATATATATATATATATATATATATATATATATATATATATATATATATACAGTATATATATATATATATATATATATATATATATATATATATATATAGCCAGAGATTTGCTCTTTATTATGCAGGGGAGATATAGAATCTAATTATTCTAACAGGTCTCTTCATTTCCTTACCATGAATTTCAATATGACATGGAAGACAATTGCTGACGATTTTGCGCACAGAGAGAGAGAGAGAGAGAGAGAGAGAGAGAGAGAGAGAGAGAGAGAGAGAGAGAGAGAGAGAGAGAGAGAGTGGGTTTTCAAATTGTAAAAGTAAATCCTGTAATAAAAAAATCTATATACAGTGACATTTAAAATGCGTGGCTAGGGGTGTGACTTACGTAAAGCAAGTTGCTCTCATTCTAAGGAAAAAAAATAAAGTTGTATGACTCCTGGTGACTATAAATATTCAAAATAGTTATTTCATCTCTCTCTCTCTCTCTCTCTCTCTCCTTACTTCTCAACTTCTCTCTCTCTCTCTCTCCTTACTTCTCAACTTCTCTCTCTCTCTCTCTCTCTCTCTCTCTCTCTCTCTCTCTCTCTCTCTCTCCTTACTTCTCAACTTCTCTCTCTCTCTCTCTCCTTACTTCTCAACTTCTCTCTCTCTCTCTCTCTCTCTCTCTCTCTCTCTCTCTCTCTCTCTCTCTCCTTACTTCTCAACTCTCTCTCTCTCTCTCTCTCTCTCTCTCTCTCTCTCTCTCTCTCTCTCTCTCTCTCTCTCTCAACGTTCAACGGCTTCTGGTACTTATAAAAAAGGACTCGACAACATTTTGGCTTATCTCTGAACGCTAAGCAGTATTGGATATTGTATAGCAAAGGTAGAAGTACCTGGTAACAAGGAAGTAATGAAAAAAACCTAGATGGGTATATACTAAGTAGAGCGCATGCCTTCACCAAGCCAAGCCGTCCTGTTTTGCTCCTAACTCCACTGCGTGCTTGTTCTTCGATGTATTCTCTCCAAAATCTAATGGATATGTCCTTGGGCCTTACTCAACATGTCCACCAAATTTGGTTGAAATTGGTTGAGCAGTTTTTGCCATTTGTCACAAAACAAAATAAACATAATATTTTCCATTTAATTAACATTGAGATTATTTTCAAAGTACTTCTGCGTACTTGTACTTTGATGTACTTTATCCAAAACTTTACAGATTCATCCTTAGCTTATACCCAACATGACTACCAAATTTGGTCAACATCGGTATGGTGGTTTCTATGAAAATTGCTCACAAACAAATAAACTAACAAACAGATACGGTTGAATACATACTCTACGCAAAATCTTTGATTCTGACAAGGGCAACAAGGCAAGGTAATCATAGGGTTTGATTTGATAGTTCATTTAAGTTTATAGAATTTAGGCCCAATAGATGGGCCATAATGCCACGAACACAAACACTAGGCAGGTTTGTCCAGGCTTGTCATCAAACGCCAGCAAGCGCCCACGAACGCAAAATAGTATCAGCGAACACTATGCTGCTGGGAATTAACGAATGCTAGCGGCAAACGCTGTTGAGGAGATACTTGACTTTTACCTGTATGGATGGGTACAGGTAATGTGAGTAGGTGCATGCTACCATACAACCATAGCTGGAAAAGCAGGCTGCCATAAGCCCAATGGTTCCAACAGGGAAAACAGCCCAGTGAGGGAAGGAAATATAGAAACAAAATAAAATAGTTTGACTGAGTGTACTCTCAAGAAAGAGAACTCTAACCCACGACAGTGGAAGACCATGGTACAGAGGCTATGGCACTACCCATAACTAGAGAACAATGGTTTTATTTTGGAGAATCCCTCTCCTAGAAAAGCTGCTTACCACTACTTAAGAGTTTTTTGGTAATCTCAATGTTGTCAGGTGTATGAAGACAGAGGAGAATGTGGGAAAGAATAGGCCAGACTCATCGATGTATATGTAGGCAAAGGAAAAATGAGCCGTGCTCTGGGACCAGGATTATAAATGAAATACTATGGGAACCTTTCAGGATTTCAAAAGATTTCAAAATGGAACTACAAGACTACGCAATGAGCTCCCACTAGACATCAGAAAGACTACTGAAGATATTAAGACTTTCAAGAGGAAACTGAAGACTTTCTTGTTCTCCAAGTGCTTCGATATTGTGGATTTGACAATGAACGAGCAATATGCGATGTCAAAGGTTGAATGCCTTGCAATGCAAATTATTAGGATTAGGATAAGGATAAGGATTATGATTATGAGTTGGAAAAGCAAAATGCTATAAGCCCAAGGTATCACCATGGAAAAATAGCCCAGTGAGGAAAGGATATAAGGCAATAAATAAACGATCTAAGAAAAAATGAACAATTCAAATAAAAATGATTTACGAAAGGTTCTGTAGAGAGTAGGATTCCCCTGCAGTACACTTCTGGATCATGAAACAAATAATATACACAAACAGCCAGAACTATAAATCATACACTTTCACTTCACAGTCAAACCTAAGCTTTTAACTAACGCAATAGCTATGATAAGCAGCTCTTCTAAGAGAAGGACACTCCAAAATCAAACCATTGTTCTCTAGTCTTGGGTAGTGTCATAGCCTCTGTACCATGGTCTTCCGTTGTCTTAGGTTAGAGGTCTCTTGCTTCAGGGTACACTCGGGCACACTATTCTATCTTATGTCTCTTCCTCTTGTTTTGTTAATGTTTTTTTAGTTCATTTAGGAGGTATTTACTTAAATATTACTGTTCTTAAAATATCCTGTTATTATTATTATTATCAACTGCTAAGCTAAGCTACAACCCTAGTTGGAGAAGCAGGATGATATAAGCCCAAGGGCCCCAACAGGGAAAATAGCCTACTGAGGAAAGGAAAGAAGGAAATATAAAATATTCTAAGAAGAGTAACAACATTAGAATAAATATTTCTTACATAAGCTATAAAAACTTTAACAAAATAAGAGGAAGAGAAATAAGATAGAATAGTGTGCCCGAGTGTACCCTCAAGCAAGAGAACTCTAACCCAAGACAGTGGAAGACCATGGCACAGAGGCTATGGCACTACCCAAGACTAGAGAACAATGGTTTGATACTGGAGTGTCCATCTCCTAGAAGAGGTGCTTACGATAGCTAAAGAGTCTCTTCTACCCTTACCAAGAGGAAAGTAGCCACTAAACAATTGCACTGCAGTAGTTAACCCCTTGAGCGAAAAAAAATATTTGGTAATCTCAGTGTTGTCAGGTGTATGAGGACAGAGGAGAATATATAAAGAATATGTGTAGGCAAAGGGAAAGTGAACCGTAACCAGAGAGGTGGGTCCACTGTAGAACTGTCTGACCAGTCAAAGGACCCCATAACTCTCTAGCAGTAGTATTTCCATATATTTCATATATATATATATATATATATATATATATATATATATATATATATATATATATATATATATATATATATATGTGTGTGTGTGTGTGTGTGCGTATGTGTGTATAATATATATATATATATATATATATATATATATATATATATATATATATATATCATATACATATACCCAGGCACTTCCCCCAATTTTGAGGGGTAGCCGACACCAACAATGAAACAAAACAAAAAGGGGACCTCTACTCTCTACGTTCCTTCAGCCTAACAAGGGACTCAACCGAGTTCAGCTGGTACTGCTAGGGTGCCACAGCCCAACCTCCCACATTATCCACCACAGATGAAGCTTCATAATGCTGAATCCCCTACTGCTGCTACCTCCGCGGTCATCTAAGGCACCGGAGGAAGCAGCAGGGCCTACTGGAACTGCGTCACAATCGCTCGCCATTCATTCCTATTTCTAGCACGCTCTCTTGCCTCTCTCACATCTATCCTCCTTTCACCCAGAGCTTTCTTCACACCATCCATCAACCCAAACCTTGGCCTTCCTCTTGTACTTCTCCCATCAACTCTTGCATTCATCACCTTCTTTAGCAGACAACCATTTTCCATTCTCTCAACATGGCCAAACCACCTCAACACATTCATATCCACTCTAGCCACTAACTCATTTCTTACACCCGTTCTCTCCCTCACCACTTCGTTCCTAACCCTATCTACTCGAGATACACCAGCCATACTCCTCAGACACTTCATCTCAAACACATTCAATTTCTGTCTCTCCGTCACTTTCATTCCCCACAACTCCGATCCATACATCACAGTTGGTACAATCACTTTCTCGTATAGAACTCTCTTTACATTCATGCCCAACCCTCTATTTTTTACTACTCCCTTAACTGCCCCCAACACTTTGCAACCTTCATTCACTCTCTGACGTACATCTGATTCCACTCCACCAATTGCTGCAACAACAGACCCCAAGTACTTAAACTGATCCACCTCCTCAAGTAACTCTCCATTCAACATGACATTCAACCTTGCACCACCTTCCCTTCTCGTACATCTCATAACCTTACTCTTACCCACATTAACTCTCAACTTCCTTCTCTCACACACCCTTCCAAATTCTGTCACTAGTCGGTCAAGCTTCTCTTCTGTGTCTACTACCAGTACAGTATCATCCGCAAACAACAACTGATTTACCTCCCATTCATGGTCATTCTCGCCTACCAGTTTTAATCCTCGTCCAAGCACTCGAGCATTCACCTCTCTCACCACTCCATCAACATACAAGTTAAACAACCACGGCGACATCACACATCCCTGTCTCAGCCCCACTATCACCGGAAACCAATCACTCACTTCATTTCCTATTCTAACACATGCTTTACTACCTT
>NW_027168735.1:39659-57159 GCF_036898095.1 Palaemon carinicauda
AAAAAAAAAAAAAAAATGATTTTCAGACACAATAACCTATGTACTAAGATATTAGATTCCTAAGATACATGTTATTAAAAACATAAGCCTAAGGTAAGCCAATTTTTCTTTATATGTGAAATAAGGAAAAGGTTGAATGGTTATTAAGGGTTACTACTTCCAGATACTATATATATATATATATATATATATATATATATATATATATATATATATATATAAAAATAAATAAATATATATATATACATATGTATATATATACATATATATATATACACACACACACACACACACATATATATATATATATATATATATATATTATATATATATATATGTATATATATATATATATATATATATATATATATATATATATAAATTCCGTACCTATACTTCAAGGTTCACAGTACCTACATATAAATACACTCATAAACACACACAAACACACATATACACACACACATATATATATGTATATATATATATATATATGAATGTATATATATATATATATATACATACATAAATACTGTACCTATACTTCAAGGTACACAAAATGACCACCCTATAGCTCTCTAAACACCTTCCCTGTTACATTAAAGAATATTGCCAACAAACTCCCAATAGGTATATTTCATTCTAAGGACACTTACAATTCTAGAGACCCTCCCCTGCTAATCCAGCAGGAGATACCTGCCCTCAACAACATGCAAAGCAAGACAGGGCTGAGACGAAAGCACCAATGAGTTTGCCTGAAACAGAGTCTCTCCAAGGGAATAGCATGGCCAATCAGCGATCAGATTCCTCTAACTGGGAATCTCACACATGTGACTCATGCATGACCCGTCTGCCAGGCATCAACTACTGTACCTTCGTCCTCAGGGTATTGCAAGCCATTGAAAATTCAACGCCTGGAATGAGACCAACCCAGATTCATATAAAGACAGCTAAGAAGCCCTCATCCATCAGTTGCTCTTCAAGCCTGATGATGAGCAGACGTACCTTGCAGCTTGTAAAGCATTGCAACTTAACCTCACAACAGTACCTGAATATAAGTAAGAGATCACAGAATCCTGGAAGGGACCTGGAATTTGTACATAAACGAATGTCTATATGTATTCTTTCAAAATAGAAGACTTTATTCATTTACTGATGTATACATATATCCTCACTAAAAATGAAATAAAACAATTATTAGCAAATTGAAGTGCTGATGAAAAGAAAAAAAAACTAGAATAAGAAAATAGGTGTATAAAATCAATGTCAATGAGGCAGCCATAATCTTTAACCAAAAATATTATGCATAATTGTTATGCATGGGAATATGCATATATGCATGCACAAGCACATATATGTATACTGTATGTATGTATGTATGTATGTATGTATGTATGTATTTATAGTAAAAGGAAAGACCTATTGTTTTGCACAAGCACATATATGTATACTGTATGTATGTATGTATGTATGTATGTATAGTAAAAGGAAAAGCCTATTGTTTTTATTGAGAATCATATGTCCGTCCCATTCATAAAAGCTTCTAATATTAAGTAATTATTCCTAATTAATCCAATTTCATCTGTTATTATCATCCTCTGGTGTCACCACCACCACCTATTTCAGTGGCCATCCAGCTGTCAGAAGGACAAACCTACGAAACCTTAAAAAGACACTTAATAAAAAGAACATCCTAAACCATGATAATAATTCCCAGCATTAGATTTCATTCATAAATGTCTTTTGATTGTTGTGATTCAGGATTATAAAGGCTTTTTTTATCTGTCTCTTATAGTAAATTGTTCGTATTTTGTTGGTGGTTATTTATGTCATCTCTGAGGGAATAGTTCACTATGGTTTACGTGAAAATTGAGGTAAAGCTGACTTTCAGTATCGTTAACCCTTCTACTCATAAATGATATAATATATTTATAAAATAAACTATTGTAACTACATTATTATTATTATTATTATTATTATTATTATTATTATTATTATTATTATTATTATTATTATTATTACTTGCTAAGCTACAACCCTAGTACCCTAGTCGGAAAAGCAGGATGCTATATGCCCAGGGGCTCCAACAGGGAAAATAGCCCAGTGAGGAAAGGAAAGAAAGGAAAATAAAATATTTTAAGAACAGTAACAACATTAAAATTAATATTTCCTACATAAACTATCAAAACTTTAACATAACAAGAGAAAGAGAAATAAGATAGAATAGTGTGCCCGAGTGTACCCTCAAGCAAGAGAACTCTAACCCAAGACAGTGGAAGACCATGGTACAGAGGCTATGGCACTGCCCAAGACTAGAGAACAATTAAGCATAATTACGAGTATTAAACGAATCATTCAAATATATATATTCACTGTTTAACTCCCTCTTTACCGTTTAATGCAGTAAAGAAATTGTCCAACAGAATGGTTCTCTTGTTTGCCAACAGATGGCATTAGCAACTTGTTTTTAGTCAAAATTCAGGATTTTTTGCTTAGAGGAATATCTCAAAGTGTCAAAATAAAAAATGACATGTACAAAACCCACTATAGTAACTGAATACCAAAGGACCTAGCAAACCATTTCACTCACTTGTAAACAATCTTATTTTATGGGGAAATAAAGTTATTTTACTTGGCAAAGGCAATGGGATAATGTTTAGTCTTTATTAAATTGAACAACGATTATTCTTTTCATTATAAGGTATTTATATGATCATTATGATCATTCAGGAGTGCTTCCTCATGCATTTTCAAAAGTAGGGAATGGAGATATGATAATCAGAAAGTGGTAAAACAATGTAATATTTAAATGATGGTATTTTTGGGCTCAAGCCATGTCGTCCTGATGGAAGTTCCTATAGGGTAGCTTCCTAGGGTATATTACAACTACGGCGATATTCCCAAAGAATTTACCTTAAGGTACCAGAATTCTAACTCCTGGAGCGAGTATCCCTCGTGAAAGGGATATCGCGACATATCAGAGGACGTATTCTAGACACGTCACATGGCAATCTACAACCTGGACAGAGATTTCGTCTCGTAAGAGGTGATTGACGGGATACGAATTCGGGAAAGAAAAAGGGGAGCCGCTCCCAAGGCTTCCCTATCCCCCGATTCGTATGCGTGCCTGGCGCCAATCCTGGCGCCATCTGTATTCCTTTTTGCGTAGCTTAACAACTCGGTGTTTTTTCCTGTTTTTCTCGCAAATCTTGGATTTATTCTGCTTTTCATGGCTTCTCCGTCTTCGTTGGCCTCTGATAAGTTGAGTATAGTGTCTGTTATGTATAAATGTAGGCTCTTGGTAAAATTTTGAGTGATTAATAGGATTAATCTTTGATACAAGAGCCGTAGCCTACCAGAGGTGTCCTGGACACTGTCGCTCGCTAGGTATAAATTAGTTAGTCAGAGCGACATTCCTGGTTGTTTTGCTTTAATAAATTTTAGCTATTTAGCTTTACATAGGATTTCCTTTCGTGCTTAGTATTATTTGGCGAAGTATTCGCCATTCTGGCCTACGCTAGGCCATGTAGCCTAGTCGTTTGGTCCTAGTACTTCATGCATGATTTTGGTTTTTCCGAGTGTAATTAAAATTTTATTGAAGCTTTAGGCTATATTTTATACATTTTAGACTGTGTGGAATATTTCCAAGATTGTATACGTGTGAGTTTCGGTGAATTAGGTAATCGATTCTCTTGGTGCCTAGGCTAATTGCTTATGGAGCCTTAGTATACTTTATCATACTCCCCGGTTGCTTTCTTTTCTTCGGAGAAGGTATGCAATCCCTTTCCCTCTGTTTAAGCCTTGGGCTTATCCCTAAGTGGTTTTTTCCGAATTTATTTTCGATAAAACTATACTAGGGTGTTACTGTACCTTCCTGTTCCTGTAGTTATGGTTCAAGAGGGACAGAACAACAGAGTTTTTAGTCTGAGTCTGTGTTGTCTGGCTTGGGGCAGAGTCCCCCTCGCTGACCTAACACATACAAAGGGAGCTTAGCTCCCTTAGGTCACTACCGAAGGTTTCTGTAGTTATGATTCCTTCTTTTGTGATCGACCAGACTAAGTCCTGTTGCTGTTCTCGGGGGAGGATAAGTTCTTCCCTTGGGAGTAGCAACGCCTTCCTTGCTTTGGTGCTCTGGAAGCTGGCAAGTATTGCTGGCCTTTCCCCTTAGATCTCCCTTAGGCTAAGATAAGTTTCTTGGCTGCGGGTGATCTGTCACTAAAGCAAGGTTGGCAGGACCCTCTTGTCCCTTCCCCCTCTATCTCCGTAATGGCCTAGCCATTACTGTACTGTACCTTGCCGGCCGGCAGAGCTGGCCGGCAGGGGTCTTACTGTACTGTACGTCGTTCTACTTCTGGACCTAGTATAGGTTGTGATGTGGAATTGACTCAGCCCATTGCCGGCCGGCAGAGCTGCTGGCCGGCAAGGGTCTTATGTTTTCGAGTGCTGCCCGGACCTCTCTTGGTCCCTCATCCATGCCTGCCGGCAGAGCCGGACGGCATTGGTCAAGGAAGCCTGAATTAGTTTCTCCCCTTCCTTATATGCACTCTTTCGGTTGCCGGGCTTGGGGGTTGTGTACACTCTTATCCCGGCATCCATTCTATTTTCTTCTAGTGCTGTACCTGTCCCGGCTGCCGGCCTATGAGGCCGGCAGCCGGGCAGGTGTAGTCTTCTGGTTCTTTTGCTGCCGGCTGGCATCGGTCTTGTACCTTTGCCGGCCGGCTTATGTCAGTCCTTGTCTGCCGGTCACCAAGAGTGTGGCCGGCAGCTGGGTACTACCTTGTGTAGTTGCTGGCCGGCAGCCATTGCCGGCCAACACTGGCTGTTACCGGCCGGCAGTTGCTGCCGACCGGCACAGGCATTTGAACCAGAGTGCTGCCGCCCTATAGCTGTTAAGTAGTATACTTTAAAGCTAGTTGTGGTGTGTGCCGGCCGGCAAAGGCAGGCCGGCACACATCCTCCTATACTGTACTAGTATTCTTCTGTATAGCATATACAGTAAGAAGAAAACTATAGTAAAGGTTTAGGTACAGCACTGTATCTTCTAACACTATTGTGTTTTCTTGCACAGCCCTTTGCTGTTGCCCTCAGATAGGAAGCAGAGTTCTTCCCTGTCTATTATCCAGGATTTTAAAATCATTGCTTAGGTGTGAGCTCCACCTGTTTCCTCTGGAAACCTTGCATTGGTTACTCTAGAAGAGATAAACCATTTTGATTTTATTATCTGGAAGGCTGCAACAATGGGTTGTGAGGGAAACACAAGTGTGTGTCTTTCCTTTATGAATTGTTATGCTATACTATGCATATCCAGTGATACATAGTTCACTTGATACTCATGGAAATTTCTTCTCTTTACAGGAGGACCCTCCGAAGTGCGGAAATGTTTTCTGCAATGTCCGCAGCAAGAACCTCTGCGGACATGAGTGTTGTAGGAGACACGCAGCATGCGCTGTCTCCAAGGATGATCTCCAGTATTGGGACCCTCAGGTATGTACTGTATGCACTAACCTGATTACTGAGGCTTTTGATTCCCCTAGAACGGCGGAATCAAGGGATATAGCAAGGGAAAAGCTTCGTACTTGGGTAAGGGGCTTCAAGAAGAACACCTCTGGCCCTTATCTTCCAAGTGAGAAGATGAGGGCGTATCTTTTTCCCCAGGCATCAGCTGAGGCAGTGATTCCCCAGCCTCAAGAGGAGATCCCTCAAGATCAAGTCCAGGTGGACGTGGAAGTCGCAGTCGCGATGCAAGACATCCAGTTGGATGACAGGATATCTGACCTGGACGAACGTTTGGAAGAAGACCTCCTGGCAGAAGGTCAGGATCAAGTTCAAACCCCGGATGTCGTAGAGGATGAGGTCGACGAGGTGTCGGCTACTCCGGTTCAGATGCCGGAGCCTATCCCCTCAACATCGGCTGGTCTCCCAGTAGAACTGGGACAGGCCCTCTCTTCGATTGTTGGAATGATCCAACAAATGCAGAAGGAGAATCAGGAGAAGGCGGCTGCAATGGAACTGCGTATGCAGTCCCTGGCAGAATCACATGGGCCCCAGAAAAGGCTCAATGTGAAAGACCTTCCCATATGCTCAGATGCTAACCCATGGAGGTATGCTGAGCACATGCCGATGACGACTGGAAAGATCGCCATCTCGGATAAGCTGGGTTCAGTTCCCCTAGAGGAGGTAGAATTCTGGCCCAGCAAGGCATCATATCCGGACTGCTATGTCCGGCTGAGAAAAGAACCAGCTTCAAGGGAGGAGACAGAGCCGAAGGAGGTCATTATTATGGACCACGCTAAGGCTCAAGCCCTACTTTCATCCTCGATGAAAGAGAGGGGCTTCTCTAATTCGAAGGTAGTTACATTGAGCAAGAAGCTCCCTTCTTTTGTGTCCTCTCCTGATAGAGCCTTCCCCTTTTTACAGAAAGGGTTTGCGGCTGTCCTAAAGGCAGTCGAGGCCGGCAAGCCTTGCCCCTCCCTGGAGGAGTGTAAACCCTTGTCGCTGGCCCTGCCTATGGACCACAGAGACTGGAAGGATGTCCATCTGACATTCTCAGTAGGAAAGTTGGAGGCTGATATTGCCGGACGGCAATTCGGCGAGGACCTCCCCAAGCTGTCCGAATCTCTTTTACGAAGAGAGTTCGAGACAAAAGAAAGACTGGCTGCCTCAATGTCTCATCAGACTACTCTTGAGACGATGGCAAGTGACCCTAAGGTCCATGAAATGTTCATGGTAGTGGCTAAGTCTCACCTAGCCACAGTGACGAAGGACCTTTATGGCTTCGTCAAGGCAAGGAGAGCTTGCAGGGAGTTCGTGTTCACCGGGGCTTCGGTGAGACACGAGCCAAGGAAGTTAATCTCCTCCAACATTTGGGGAAAAGACCTTTTCCCTACCGATGTGGTCAAAGAGGTTGTTGATAAGGCCGCCGTGGAGAATAGAAACCTTCTCCAGAAGTGGGGCCTGGCTATCAAAAGAAAATCTTCCCCGGATGAGGGTCCTCAACCAAAGAGGAAGAATATGAGGACTAGGCTACCGTCTCGGCCAGCCAAGCCTTATAGACAGCAACAGCAACTGCAATTGCCTTTGCCTCCAGTGCCCCAGATGGTGGCACAAACCCCGACTACTTTTCAGTGGGTACCCCAGGCTGTGCCAGGTCAGTCAACCACATTCACCCCAACGTTCGAAGGACAGTCTTCTTCCTTTCGTGCAAAACCTAGAGGAGCAGCCAGAGGCTCGTCTAGGCGCCCCTCAAGGGGAAGGGGATTCAGAGGTGGTCGTGGTCAGGGAGGCAAGACCTCAGGACGGCAGTCCAAGTGAAACGATACCGGTAGGAGGGAGACTGATGAAATTTTGGGATCGCTGGACCTTCGATCCCTGGGCCCAAAGCCTACTCAAGAATGGACTGGGTTGGAGCTGGTACAGTACTCCACCCCCGTGCCTTCGGTTTTTCCAACACTCCACCCCCGTTTTGGAGGAGTACGTTCAAGAACTGTTGGAGAAAAAGGTGATCCGAAAGGTGAAGTCCATCAAATTCCAAGGGAGGCTGTTTTGTGTTCCCAAGAAAGACTCGGAAAAGCTCAGTCATTCTGGACTTGTCGCCACTCAACAAGTTCATAGTGAATTGCAAATTCAAGATGCTAACACTGCAACACATAAGGACCTTACTGCCCAAGAGGGCATACTCAGTCTCTATAGACTTGTCAGACGCCTATTGGCACATTCCAATCAGCCGTCGACTCTCCCCCTACCTAGGGTTCAGGCTACAACGGAGACTGTATGCCTTCAGAGCCATGCCATTCGGGCTAAACATAGCCCCAAGGATTTTCACGAAGCTTGCGAGCGCAGCTCTCAAACAATTACGCCTAAAGGGAATTCAGGTAGTAGCCTACCTGGACGACTGGCTGGTGTGGGCAGCATCCGAGACCGAATGCTTGCAAGCTTCCAGTCAGGTGATCCAGTTCCTAGAGTACCTAGGCTTCAAGATCAACAGAAAAAAGTCTCGACTTTCTCCATCCCAAAAGTTCCAGTGGCTGGGAATCCACTGGGACCTTTTGTCACACAGTTTCTCCATCCCGACGAAGAAAAGGAAGGAGATAGCGGGCTCTGTCAAGAGACTTCTAGATTCCGAAAGGATATCAAGACGCGAACAGGAGAGGGTACTAGGCTCTCTCCAGTTTGCTTCAGTGACAGACCCAGTGCTAAGAGCACAGCTAAAGGATGCAACCGGAGTTTGGAGAAGGTATGCATCAAACGCGCGAAGAGACCTGAGAAGACCAGTGCCGCCTCGGCTACGTACTCTTCTCAGACCTTGGTCCCAAGCCAGACATCTAAAGAAGTCGGTTCTTCTTCAGCCACCTCCCCCGTCGATGACGATTCACTCAGACGCCTCAAAGGAGGGATGGGGAGGTCACTCTCATCGGAAAAAAGTCCAGGGGACTTGGTCCAAGCTATTCAGGACCTTTCATATAAACTTTCTAGAAGCTATGGCAGTGCTCCATACCTTAAAGAAAGTCTCCCCGCGTCACTCGATCCACATAAGATTGGTGATGGACAGCGAGGTGGTTGTGAGATGCTTGAATCGACAAGGGTCGAGGTCACCACCTCTCAACCAAGTGATGTTAGCCATTTTCCGATTGGCGGAAAAGAAGAAGTGGTACCTGTCGGCAGTTCACCTTCAAGGAGTCCGCAATGTGACAGCGGACGCTCTATCCAGGTTCACACCGATAGAGTCGGAATGGTCCTTAGACGCAGGATCATTTTCCTTCATTCTGAATCAAGTCCCAGAACTGCAAATAGACCTCTTTGCGACGAAAGACAACAAGAAGTTGCTCCTGTACGTGTCCCCGTACGAGGACCCCTTAGCGGAAGCAGTGGACGCAATGTCCCTCGACTGGAACAGATGGTCCAGGATTTATCTGTTCCCTCCTCACAACCTTCTGTTGAGGGTCCTCAACAAACTGAGATCCTTCAAGGGGGTAGCGGCAATAGTGGCCCACAAGTGGCCGAACAGTATGTGGTTCCCCTTGGCGTTGGAACTACAGATGAAGTTCGTGCCGCTACCACATCCAGTTCTAACCCAGCGAGTCCAGAAGTCGACTGTCTGCGCTTCATTACAGAAAACCCGGACCCTGCAGCTCATGATTTTCTCGCCCTTGCGGTGAGAAAGCGTTTCGGGATTTCGGAAGCCAGCATAGACTTCCTAGAGGAATATAAGTGCAAATCGACTAGAAGGCAATATGAGTCATCTTGGAGAAAATGGGTGGCCTTTGTAAAGGCAAAGAATCCGCAGGAGATCTCAACAGACTTCTGCTTATCTTTCTTCATCCACCTCCATGGCCAAGGGTTGGCAGCTAACACGATTTCAGTGTGTAAATCTGCTTTGATGAGACCCATTTTATTTGCCTTCCAGATCGACCTAGGTAACGAGATCTTTAATAAAGTTCCGAAAGCCTGCGCTAGGCTCAGACCTTCAGCACCTCCAAAGCCCATCTCATGGTCTTTAGACAAAGTTCTTCATTTCGCCTCCCTGTTGAGCAATGAAGAATGTGCGTTAAAGGATTTGACGCAAAAAGTTATTTTCCTATTTGCACTCGCGTCCGGGGCCAGGGTTAGTGAGATCGTAGCCCTCTCGAGAGAGGCAGGTCGTGTTCAGTTCCTGGATGGGGGGGAGCTGAACCTGTTTCCGGATCCTACGTTTCTCGCTAAGAATGAGTTACCCACCAACAGGTGGGGTCCCTGGAGAATCTGCCCTCTGAAAGAAGATGCATCTCTATGTCCAGTAGAATGCCTAAAGGTCTATCTTCGTAGAACTTCAGACTTCAAGGGTGGTCAACTATTCAGGGGAGAAACATCAGGCTCAAATTTATCTCTGAATCAACTCAGAGCGAAAATCACATATTTTATTCGCAGAGCGGATCCTGACAGTACACCCGCAGGTCACGATCCGAGGAAAGTTGCCTCATCCCTAAATTTCTTTAATTGTATGGATTTTGAACATCTCCGTTCATACACGGGCTGGAAGTCTTCCAGGGTGTTCTTTCGCCACTATGCGAAGCAAGTAGAGGAACTTAAGAGATCTGTGGTAGCAGTGGGTCGTGTAGTTAACCCTACTGTTTAACTCTGCGAGGAACAGTGGTCTTAATTGGGACGATTAAGTCCAGGGTGAGTGTGTAGGTACATACTGTACTACGAACTAAATGAGGGCACCAAGTGCCCATATAGACTGTTCCTTCTTTCAAAGGTGAACCTAGCATAAGTTCAGACATGTGTGCCGAGCGTTTCTAACGCTAATGTGATTGATTTGTAATACAGACTTTTATGACTTGATACCTTGGTATCTTATTAAAGTGGCGTTTAATGGTTTTTCTTTCAGATAAACAAGTTCTGTTTACTATCATACTTATGCTTAAAGTTTTGGGTTATCCTCTTTTATATATATATATATTTGTTGTTAACCTGTCTGTTTATTATCTGTCAATAAACTTGTTCTTGAGAACCTTGCGTCTCTTTCACCTGTGTCAATTTATTGGTATAATTGAGCATTTTAATTCTATGTATCTTATCTGGGATAATTCTGATAGAATTGTTCTGTTATGCAAGCTATGTTGCATTGGTTTATGTAGTCCCCTAATGGGAGGACTCCGTCCCATAAAGGGACGAGGGCGGTTTTATTAGTTTCTTCCTATGCGGATATAAACCTTTGTCCAATACAAGTATTGTGCGGATTACTGGTCAATATATATTGACGCAGTGGTTCTATACAAACTATGCTTTACTTAATATAGGGCGAGACCACTATATTAGCTTGCCTGGTATTCATACATAGATATATGTACTCTTCGAGACTTTCCAGAGTCTAGTAGGACTCTTCCCTGTAGGGGGCAGGAAGCTCTAACATAGTTTATAGTTAGTTGAAAAGATGTATAACGGTAACATCTTAGGTCTCTAGGTCTAGTCGACCGGGAAAAAAAATTACCTCCGGGGAGTACGGCACGTTCTGAGAATCCACAGATACAGTAATGCTCTGGTACACTTCCATCAGGACGACATGGCTTGAGCCCAAAAAACGGATTTTGAGCGAAGCGAAAAATCTATTTTTGGGTGAGATGGCCATGTCGTCCTGATGGACCCGCCCTTGCCTTTCTAAGAAAGGGCTGTAGGACCCCTCCCTACATACAGTATCTGTAGCACCTCGTGTACGCTACAAGAAATACAGATGGCGCCAGGATTGGCGCCAGGCACGCATACGAATCGGGGGATAGGGAAGCCTTGGGAGCGGCTCCCCTTTTTCTTTCCCGAATTCGTATCCCGTCAATCACCTCCTACGAGACGAAATCTCTGTCCAGGTTGTAGATTGCCATGTGACGTGTCTAGAATACGTCCTCTGATATGTCGCGATATCCCTTTCACGAGGGATACTCGCTCCAGGAGTTAGAATTCTGGTACCTTAAGGTAAATTCTCTGGGAATATCGCCGTAGTTGTAATATACCCTAAGAAGTTACCCTATAGGAACTTCCATCAGGACGACATGGCCATCTCACCCAAAAATAGATTTTTCGCTTCGCTCAAAATCCGTTTTTTACCTTTCCACGAAATGTCAGAATATTAATCTGATAATGGCTGCATTCTAGCTCAACTTTTCATTGAGAGAGAGAGAGAGAGAGAGAGAGAGAGAGAGAGAGAGAGATGGCAAAGACATTCTGTATAACCACCCTTCTGGATATATTAGATATGTATTATAGAGGTAATGCCTAGCTTAAAATGACTGGAGTCTTCATCTTGCAAGCATTCAATAAATGATACCTTGGTGTTTCGCTAAGGATTAAGACAAATTACTCTAGATATCTTCCAGTATACTATAATCAGACGTCTCATTTAGAGCAAAACGGTCCAGAATAATAATAATAATAATAATAATAATAATAATAATAATAATAATAATAATAATAATGTCAGAGGATACTGATGTTCTTGTAATCCTACTTGGACTTCACTCTGACATGATTAATGCGAAGCAAACCAGAAACATCTTCAGTAGAAGGAAAGGAAATAATATCCGACTCATAGATACATTAAGACTAGTGACGATTCTTCGTTCAGATTTAAGCGATGGCAGGAGTTTATGCATTCACTGGGTGCCATTATGTGAGAGCCACTACAGTAGTAGACTCAAAACGAGAGAGAGAGAGAGAGAGAGAGAGAGAGAGAGAGAGAGATGGTTCTTTCGAAAGCTGAATAAAGGAAATTCTTATGATTCTGTTCAAAATACCTTCTGTGAGTTCACGCTAGTTCTCAGTCCTCACACCCTTCCTCGTACTCAACACTCATAGAGAGAGAGAGAGAGAGAGAGAGAGAGAGAAAATGACATTTAAGTTCAATCTCTTCTATTCGTCTATACACGTGCTGACAAGAAGCGAAAGAAGAAGCAAATAAATGGAGAGTTTAGGTAAACATTCTCTCTCTCTCTCTCTCTCTCTCTCTCTCTCTCTCTCTATATATATATATATATATATATACTTCGTTCAGTACACCATAATACAGGAATTGACAGCTATCAATCACTACGTTTACCTTGAACAAATAGAAATATCCTAAAAATAATGAGAGGATTTTCCGAACAAACTTAAAACCCCTAAATGTTCACTAATCGAAAATATCAGGCCCACACTCGATACCTCATATAATACCTATTACAGGTTATAATTAGAAGGATCCCAGAAGCCACAAGCAGGACGTACAATGTATTAGAATCGGTATGGCAATGAAACAGGTCATTTACAGGCTCAAAAAAAAAAAAAATAAAAAATAAAAAAGCCGAATTTGATCTCCAAATTTGACATGCCATCAACTGTTTTAGGTTTAACCTGTTCCTTCTCACAGTCAAAATTACCATTGCTAACACTCTCCACCCCACAACCCCATTGCATGTCAACCTCGCTCCTTCTTATACTGTAGACTAAGCCAACTGCCGTTCCCCAACCCACTGAAGGCTGTTGAGCTCTTGGCATAAACAGAATGACAACGAAATACTTCACCTTCATTATAATTACTGACCAAAATCTTCCATTTAATTGTAGAACTAAAATGATCCCCACATCTATTAACGTTACATAAGAACGATAGATTGAAGTCCATCAATATTGATCAAAATACGTAATAGAGAAGGGAAGGATAATGTCTTCGGTAGAGCCATAGCCTCTGTACAATGGTCTGTCACTGTCTTGAGGTAGAGTTCTTTTCTTTTGCTTGAGGGTACACTCAGGCATACTGTTCCATCTTATTTCTCTTCCTCTTATTTTTTAAAGTTTTTTATAGTTTATATATGAAAGATTTATTTTAACTGTTAATTACTGCTCTTGTAGTTTCCTTATTTCCTTTTCTAACTAGGCTATTTTCCTTGTTGGAGCCCTAAGGCATAAGCCTCCTGTTTTTCCAACTAGGGTTTTAGCTTAGCCAATAATAATAATAATAATAATAATAATAATAATAATAATAATAATAATAATAATAATAATAGGGCTGGCGCATTGCTTGCAACATTGTAAACGTTCAGGGATTGGACGAAATAACCTTTTGAATACAGAAACCAGTTGCTTATTGCACGATGCAATATGCAAGGGATACAACAATAGAAGCTGTGTATATGTGAAATTACCTAAAGGTAAAACCTCCTAAAAGTTGACTTTATAATATTCAAAATCGTTGAATAAATAACTAACTCGGCATTATATTCCCTTTACATTATTATTATTATTATTATTATTATTATTATTATTATTATTATTAGCTAAGCTACAACCCTAGTTGGAAAAGCAAGATGGTATGAGCCGAAGGGCTCCAACGGGGACAAATAGCCCAGTGAGGAAAGGAAATAAGGAAATAAATAATCGATCTGATAAACAATGAACAATTAGAATAAAATATTTTATAAAAACAGTAACTACATCAAAACAGATATTTCATAAATAAACTATAAAAAGACTTACGTCAGCCTGTTCAATTCATAGGTAATAAATATATCTAATGAATAGTCTATTAAAATACATAACATCGGGGACCGTAGGAGCGGTTTCCTGTTGGGCGGGGGGGGGGGGGGGGGGGGCTAAAGTTCGAAATGACACAAAATCATATTTTTGGAAGATTTTTATGTAACCAATTCCAATTTTACACAATAATAACCATAAAATACGAATAGGCCTATATATATATATATATATATATATATGATAATAATAATAATAATTGTGAGTAAGCAAAATTATGAACAAGCATATTTCTAATATAAACATACATATTTGAAAGTCATGCCTGAGACCAGAAAATAGACACATTAAAAGTGTGTGAATAATGTATAATTAATACTTCACAAGCTCTGAAATTATATAAAAGTTTACATATTTAAAAAGAATCACGAAGAAATTATATATATATATATATATATACACACATATATATATATAGTATACATATATATATATATATATATATATATAAATCACTAAAAGCCTCCAACTCATTCTAAAGGACGAAGCAATATGAAACTATCGCTCAATTCAGAAGAAAATTACTCACTGGACCAGACGAAAGGATATGAGAATATCGCTCAATTCAGAGGAAGAACAGAGAGGGTTCCCAGTCTGAGTGCTTTTAAAGTAACATAATAATAATAATAATAATGTCTCTTCTAGGCCTACGTATGCAGCCGTTTCCAGTCTACTGCAGGACAAAGGCCTCAGATATGAAATGCCTGGACTTTGGCCAACTTTCATCACCAGGCTGGCCAACTTTGGTCTGATTGCTTACAGCAAACCAACCCAGTATGGGTGGTCATGACTAGTATAGCTTTGCTGATCATGGCGATACACAAACCCTTTCACCACGTTGAGGTATCTCTGAATTTTGGAAAATTTTCAGAGAGAGAGAGAGAGAGAGAGAGAGAGAGAGAGAGAGAGCTTATAAATCCTCATATATGGCCAAGGCCTATAAGTAGAATGGCAGACAATAGATGGATGTTAAGAACAACAGAATGGGTTCCTGGAGATTGCGGAAGGACATGTCTGAGGACTTTGTTCCGCAGTGGACTATCAACGGCTGATGATGATGTTGATGACATAGGCCTAGATTTTTCTTCCAGGTACGAGACTTTATTGAACGATTTAAAACTAATTTTCATAAATTTGGATGATTTGAATAAATAGTGTTTTGCAATAGGACTAATTTCAGAGCCTTTTGCAGGTTCTTAAAAACGCTATAAAGCTGTTCATTTATTTAAGCCTATTTTCTTTCTTTCTCGGATATATATATATATATATATATATATATATGCACACACACAAATATATATATATATATATATGTGTGTGTGTGTGTGAGTGTGTATATACATGTATATATATATACTATATATATATATATATATATATGTGTGTGTGTGTGTTGTTAATATATTATATATACATGTATATATATATGACGTTATTACTTATATATTAGAATGATATATATTGTTAATTATATATATATATCATTATATATTATATATATATATATATATATATATATGGGCTATTTATTATGTATGGAGCCCCTGGGCTATATAGCATATATATATATATATACTATATATAGCTTGGATATAATAATAATATAATATATATATATATATATATATATACAGTATATATATCTATATATATGTATATAGCCTAAAATATAGCGTAAGAATCACAGGAAACATGATGTTAAACGCAAAAGAACCACGGGTTCTTGTATTTGGCAGCCCTGTACTTATGGAAGGAGGTTTCTATACATTTTAAAGGTACAGTAAACGTACAAAACCTACAGAGAAGACACTTACAGGACAATGACGCTCCCATACCAGCTACCTGCGCTGTAATCAGGTGTTTCCTGAGCGGAGTCTCTCTCTCTCTCTCTCTCTCTCTCTCTCTCTCTCTCTCTATATATATATATATATATATATATATATATATATATATATATACATGTCTGCAATATATGACTGCGTTTCTCTATCTTTTGACAAACTGTATTGAATCAATTTCTGATTTATCATTGTTATATCATACAGGAGGCTGCTCTCTCTCTCTCTCTCTCTCTCTCTCTCTCTCTCTCTCTGTTCCCAAACTATGTTATAGAGTCCCACAGTAAAGTCAAAAGATTAATACCTATAAACCACAAAACAAGAGAAATAACATAGAACTGCGTGTCTGAGTGTACCCTCAAGCAAAAGAACTCTAATCCAAGACTGAGGAAGACCATGGTACAGAGGTTATGGCCCTACCAAAGACTAGAGAACAATGGTTTGATTTTGGAGTGTCCTTCTCCTAGAAGAGCTGCTTACCCATAGCTAAAGAGTCTCTTCTACCCTTAACCCGGGCCACGAAGCAAGGAGATGTCACTTTTCATCATGAGGAAATTAAAGTTTCTACAAAGAACAATTATCATATTGATATAAAGATGTGTAGATGCACTCATATTATTATTATCATTATTATTATTATTGCTTGCTAAGCTACAACACTAGTTGGAAAATCAGAATGCTATAAGCCCAGGGGCTCCAACAGGGAAAATAGCTCAGTCAGGAAAGGAAAAACTGAAAATGAAATATTTTAAGAAGAGTAACAACATTAAATAAAAGCGAAGATAAACGCATCACGTAAATTATTAAATGAAATACTTTAGTTCTTGTTTTTTAGTACAATTTATATATTTGTATTCGCTGTCTTTATAATGAATATAAAAAAATAAATAGTTTTTTATAGTTTATATAGACCTATTTATTATACTGTTGTTATTGTTCTTAAAGTATCTTATTTTTCCTTGTTTCCTTTCCTCTCTAGGCTATTTTCCCTGTTGGAGACCCTGGGCTTATAGCAGCTTGCTTTTCCTTCAAGGGTTGTAGCCTAGCAAGTAATAATAATAATAATAATAATAATAATAATAATAATAAAAATATTAAATGTACCTAATGCATTCAAGGTTTAGCCAAGTCTTTTTGCTAGTCTTCTTCTCATTACTATTACTATTTGCTAAGCTACAACACTAGTTGGAAAAGCAGGATGCTATACAGCGCAAGGGATACAACAGGGAAAATAGCACAGTGAGGAAAGGAAATAAGGAAAAGCTAGACAAGAAGTTTAAGAACATTAATAACATTGAAATAAATCTCTTGTCACAGATTGGCAAAGAAATATAAAAATAAACGATAAAAAAGGCTTCTCCTGTGATATTATTATCATTATTATTATTATTATTATTATTATTATTATTATTATAACAAGCTAGGCTACAACCCTAGTAGGAAAAGCAAGCTTCTATAAGCCCAGGGGCTTCAACAGGGAAAATAGCACAGTGAGGAAAGGAAACAAGGAAAAATAAAATGTCTTAAGAACAGAACAAGATTGAAATAAATATTTTCCTATATATATATATATATATATATATATATATATATATATATATATATATATATATATATGTACTATA
>NW_027168736.1:50000-52500 GCF_036898095.1 Palaemon carinicauda
TATTATTATTATTATTATTATTATTATTATTATTATTATTATTATTATTATTATTATTATTATTATTATTATTATCATTATTATTATTATTATTATTACTATTATTATTATTATTATTATTATTATTATTATTATTATTATTATTATTATTATTATTATTATTATTATTATAGAGATGAAGCTGGGGGGAGAGTGACTGCTCCCCGCACTCTAGTTTTGGTGTGTTTGAATGTGCGTGGATGTAGTACGATAAAGGGTAAAAGATGTGAGATTGGAAGTATGTTTAGAAGTAGAAGGATGGATGTATTGGCCTTGTGTGAGACAAAGATTAAAGGAAAGGGTGAAGTGATGTTTGGTGAAATGTCTGGTAGAGTGTCTGGGATTGAAAGGGGAAGAGCGAGAGAGGGTGTGGCTTTATTGCTGAGTGAATGGATGACAGGTAAAGTAGTGGAATGGAAGGAGATATCATCTAGGTTAATGTCTGTAAGGGTTAGGTTGGGTAGGGAATGTTGGGCGTTTGTCAGTGCGTATGGGCCAGGTAGTGAGAAAAGTGAAGAAGAGCGGAATGAGTTCTGGAATGAATTAACTAGGTGTGTAGAAGGACTGGGTAGAAGGAATTATGTAGTTGTTATGGGTGACTTAAATGCTAGAGTGGGTGCTGGAGAGGTAGAAGGTGTCATTGGGAAATATGGCGTACCAGGTGAAAATGAGAGTGGTGAGAGACTGGTAGATATGTGTGTTGAACAAGTGATGGTAATAAGTGCTAGCTTTTTTTAAAAAGAAAGATAAAAATAAGTATACATGGGTAAGAGTGGCAAATGGAAGAGTAGTAGAAAGGGCATTAATGGATTATGTGTTGATAACTGAGAGAATGTTTGGAAGATTGAAAGACGTGCACGTGTTTAGGGGTATGGCTAACGGTATGTCTGATCATTTTTTGGCGGAAGGAAAATTAGTTGTAGCAAAAGAGTGGGAGAATAGAGTAGGTGGTTGTAAAAGGGAGGTAGTGAGGATTGAAGAGCTAATAAAACCGGGGGTAAAAAGTAAATATCAGGAAAGGTTGAAAATGGTATATGACGAGGTGAGAGTAAGAGAAACTGGTAATTTAGAGGAGGAGTGGAAGTTAGCAAAAGAAAATTTTGTTGGGATTGCAAGTGATGTATGTGGCAAGAAGGTTGTTGGAGGCAGCATGAGGAAGGGCAGTGAATGGTGGAATGAAGGAGTGAAGGTAAAAGTGGAAGAGAAAAAGAGGGCTTTTGAAGAATGGCTGCAGAGTAATAGTATAGAGAAGTATGAAAAATATAGAGAGCAAAAGGTGGAAGTAAAGCGCAAGGTACGTGAGGCAAAGAGGGCAGCTGACCTGAGGTGGGATCAGGGACTGGGTCAGTCTTATGAAGAGAATAAGAAAAAGTTTTGGAAAGAAGTGAAGAGAGTAAGGAAGGCCGGCGCAAGAATTGAAGAGACAGTGAAAGATGGAAATGGAAGGTTGTTAAAAGGAGAGGAGGCAAGGCAAAGGTGGGCGGAATATTTTGAAAGTTTGCTGAATGTTGAGGATGATAGGGAGGCAGATATAATTGCTGTTCCAGGTGTTGAGGTGCCAGTGATGGGAGATGAGAATGAGAGAGAGATTACAATAGAGGAAGTGAGGAGAGCACTAGATGAAACGAGAGTAGGAAAAGCATCGGGTATGGATGGTGTGAAAGCTGAGATGTTGAAGGAAGGGGGTGTGACTGTACTTGAATGGTTGGTGAGATTGTTTAATGTGTGTTTTGTGTTGTCAATGGTACCAGTAGATTGGGTCTGTGCATGTATTGTACCACTATATAAGGGTAAGGGAGATGTGCATGAGTGTTGTAATTCAAGAGGTATTAGTTTGTTGAGTGTAGTTGGAAAAGTGTATGGTAGAATACTGATTAATAGGATTAAGGATAAAACAGAGAATGCAATCTTGGAAGTACAGGGTGGTTTTAGAAGAGGTAGGGGTTGTATGAATCAGATTTTTACAGTTAGGCAGATATGCAAGAAATATTTAGCAAAAGGTAAGGAGGTGTATGTTGCATTTATGGATCTGGAGAAAGCATATGATAGAGTTGATAGGGAAGCAATGTGGAATGTGATGAGGTTATGTGGAGTTGGTGGAAGGTTGTTGCAAGCAGTGAAAAGTTTCTACAAAGGTAGTAAAGCATGTGTTCGAATAGGAAATGAAGTGAGCGATTGGTTTCCGGTGAGAGTGGGGCTGAGACTGGGATGTGTGATGTCGCCGTGGTTGTTTAACTTGTATGTTGATGGAGTGGTGAGAGAGGTGAATGCTCGAGTGCTTGGACGAGGATTAAAACTGGTAGGCGAGAATGATCATGAATGGGAGGTAAATCAGTTGTTGTTTGCGGATTATACTGTACTGGTAGCAGACACAGAAGAGAAGCTTGACCGACTAGTGACAGAATTTGGAAGGGTGTGTGAGAGAAGGAAGTTGAGAGTTAATGTGGGTAAGAGTAAGGTT
>NW_027168737.1:55000-58297 GCF_036898095.1 Palaemon carinicauda
GTTGAAGAAATTAAAAGGGAAGCAAACCGCACTATCGAGGCTATCAATGCTGCCACCAATGCCGTGCCCCTGCCTATGATCTCGGGGGATTATGGACCAGGCTACCTTTACGGCAACGTCAAAACTCACAAGCAAGGCAACCCACTCCGACCAATCATCAGTCAATGCCCCACGCCCACATACCAGCTGGCTAAGAAACTAAATACAATCCTGACGCCATATGTCCCCGACCAGCACTGTGTGGCCTCCTCTGCCAAATTCCTAGAGAGGATCAAGGACGTACGTGGCGAGGGGGTCATAGCATCTATGGACGTCGAATCTTTGTTTACCAACGTACCTGTAGACGAAACTATCGACCTCATCGCTGATAGGGTCTACAGGGACGAGACGACTCCCGAACTGAATATCCCTGAACAAGCCCTTCGAACTCTCCTTGCTATTTGTACTAAAAATGCCCCCTTCACCACCCATAGGGGACATACGTACTTGCAAAAGGACGGCGTGGAAATGGGCTCGCCCTTGGGCGTGCTCTTTGCCAACTTCTATATGGGCGTGATAGAGGAGAGGGTATTCTCCCAACTCGAGTGCCCTGCCGTCTACTTCCGCTACATCGACGACACCTTCATCAAGGCCACTTCCATCAACGCCATTGAAAACTTATGAATAACCTTCGAGGATAACAGTGTCCTTCACTTTACCCTCGAACATAGCATTGACAACCACCTCCCGTTCCTGGACGTCTTGATCTCTTCTACCGACGAAGGTTTCCAGACCACCGTCTACACTAAGCCCACTAACCTGGGCATGTGTCTTAACGGAGATAGCGAGTGTCCTGCTCGTTACAAGGCCTCGACCATCAAGGCCTTTGTCCGTAGGGCCCTGTCCCACTGCTCTACTTGGACTGACACCCACAAGGAGCTGGAAAGGACCGCACAGGTCCTCATCAACAACGGCTATAGTAACAAGAAAGTTCAACTAGAAGTGAGAACAGCCATAGATAAGTGGTACGGGGCCCCTTAGGTGGAAGGGTCCGACAATGCCAGCCAGGAATCCGACGACACCACAGCCAGGTCCGATACCTCCAACAACGGACCTAAGGACATCAGACTATACTACAAAGGCCTCATGCACTCCGAATATCAACGGGACGAAAAGGCCTTCAAGGACATCATCAAAAATAACGTTTCACCCACCGACGAGAACACGAAAGTAAAGCTTATCATTTACCACCAGACAAGGAAAACACGCAGCTTGATTATGGAGAATAACCCAGTGCCCCCCGAGAACGATCCTTTGAAGAAGACTAATGTGGTCTACTCCTGCCAATGCCCAGTCCGTGGATGCCCCGGCAAGTACATAGGAATGACTACTATGAAGCTCTCGAAAAGGATCTCGTGCCACGTGCAGCAAGGGGCCATCAAAAATCATGCTTTACAACGACACAACTCACAGATTAGCAGGACGGACATCGTTGCTAACACTGAAATTATCGGTAGCGCCACGGACAGCGGGGGTTTACGAATTTTGGAACTCCTGCTTATCCAAAGTGAGAGACCATCATTGAATACCACACAAGAAATGTTCCTGCTACCATCATGTCGACGTACTAACGTACGTAATCAAGAATCAGACCCCCAGAATCAAGACAACCCCGATCGTGACACCTCTACAAACGAAGAAATCGTCGGACCTAATGTGAATTTTGGCGGCGAACATGGCCCGGAATTTCTGCCTTATGAGGGTAGGAATGGGCTAACTGAGTCCCAGCCCGTCTCGGTGTGCGCCTCGGCCAATCAGAGAGCTCAGATCAGCCCAGTCCACTGAGCGAGAGAGGAGCTTGCCTGAATCTTATTCTGGCTCGGAGCGCGCCTTGACCAATCAGGATCCAAGATCTCTTCCTACCTCTCACACGAGGAATCATACCAGAGCTCGTTGTGCACCTGCCACCAGCACCTACAACCTCCGCTCGACCAATCAGAAAATTCGGGACCTCCGCTCGACTAATCAGAAAATTCGAGGCCTTCTCTACGAACCATACTCGGCATATATAAGGACCCAGATTCAGCCAGAGCCTCACTTCTCGCCTGAAGAAGGAACCAGCCGTTCCGAAATGCGTCGCAACTCCTAACTTGACTTACTTTAATTTTCGAGTATCATTTGTTACTGCAATAATTCCTTCAAACTTAACCTGTTGTTTATCCTTCTACCTGATGAACTTCGCCCACTTACTACCTATATGTAGCAACCCTGAGAAACAATTAGTCCGAAGAATAGAAAAATTGGACCTAAAATTAAATTCTGCCGAAGCAGCCATTATTGTTATTACTATTATTATTATTATTATTATTATCATTATTATTATCAATTATTATTATTATTATCATTATCATTATCATTATCATTATCATCATTATTATTATTAATATTAGTAGTAGTAGTAGTAGTAGTAGTAGTAGTAGTAGTAGTAATTATTATTATTATTATTATTATTATTATTATTATTATTCATGATTTTATTATTATCATTATTATTATTATTATTATTATTATTATTATTTCTATTATATTATATTATATTATATTATATTATATTATATTACTACTACTACTACTACTAGTAATAATAAATAATAAATAATAAATAATAAATACATAAATACATAAATACATAAATACATAATTAAATAAGTACATAAATACATAAATAAATAAATAATAATAATAATAATAATAATAATAATAATAATAATAATAATAATAATAATGATAATAATAAATATAATAATTATGATCACGATAATAATAATAATAATAATAATAATAATAATAATAATAATAATAATAATAATAATAATAATAATAATGATATTATTATTATTATTATTATTATTATTATTATTATTATTATTATTATTATTATTATTATCATTCATAATGATAATAATAAGAATAAAAATTAAAACTAAATATAATAAGAACAAAAACAAGAACAAGAACAAGAATAATAATAATAATAATGATAATAATAATAATAATAATAATAATGATAATAATGAAAATAATAATAAATATGAAAATAATAATAATTATAATAATAATAATAATAATAATAATAATAATAATAATAATAATAATAATAATAATGATAATGAAAATTATAATGAAAATAATAATAACTGTAATAATAATAATGATAAAAAATAATAATAATAATAATAATAATAATAATAATAATAATAATAATAATAATAATAATGTAAAAAAAATATAATAATAATGATGATAATGATAATAAAA
>NW_027168738.1:7500-17500 GCF_036898095.1 Palaemon carinicauda
TTCATTAGTAGCTTCCTAAGTATATGTGACTACAGTGATATATCCCAGAGAATTTACCGAAGTATCCAAAATTCTAACTCCTGGAGCGAGTATCCCTTAAATTCCTTTAAGGGATATCGCGTAAGGACGTAACTTGACACATCTCATAGCTATTTACACCCCAAATAACCTTTCACTTCGAGAGGAAAAGTGGCAAGAAAATAAGAGAGTCGTTCAAGAGGTAAAACTCTTCGACTCTCCTAAAGTACTGTCAATAGTTTGGCCATCCGCCGCATCACGTCGCCACCAAACCATTCTCCGTAGCTTTGTAAGTTTTACAGATACAGTACCAAAAGGGAGGGATTCACATCCTTTTACTAAAGAGGGTGGGTCCATCAGGACGACATGGCTCTTTCACCAAAAAATAGATTTTTCGCTTCGCTCAAAATCCGTTTTTTGGGCTTAGGCCATGTCGTGCTAATGGAAGATTACCAGAGCAATAATGTATCTGTGGATTTAATAGTGTTGTTATCTCGAATTGACTATTTCCTAACCGGTCACCACGACCAAAGACACTTGATGTTACCGTAATACATCAATTAACTGAGCATACCATATGCCAGCTCTTCCTGTCCCCTACAGGGAAGAGTCTGTATAGACTCTAGGAAAAAATCTGAGATTGTGAGTTCAAAGAACAAGCAAGCAGAAAGTATATCGTGTCGTATATATGTAAAGCGTAGTTTGTACTAGAGTTCTGAATAGAGTACTGTACCTCCCCGGTCTGGATCAGACAGACGAGTTTATGTTCACGTAGGAAACGTAATACAGTAGACAAACATAGCACAACCAAACTTACCTGATTGCATGGTAAGGGAAACTCTGTCCCACATAGTCCATAAGAGGATAAAAAATACTCTGAAAATAATGTATAATCATAAGGCGAGAGAGACGCAAAGATTCCTTCTATAGTTTATTTACAAGAAACACAGAAGTTATGATTAAGCAAAATGTTTATGCTAAACATAGATATAACAAGCATAACAGTAATAACAAGGTAAAAAGTTTTATCTGAAAGAGAAAACAATGCCACTCCGTGAAATTAGGAAATTTCAATATATATGTTATTACTAAAAGACATTAAGCATAAATATGCTGGCACTCATGTCAAAGAATTATGCTTCTAAGTTCACTTAACTATGGAAGACAGTTTTTAATGTTTATGTCAACACTAAAAATCATCATGATATACCTAAGTCTATCATGCAGACCCTTCACTAACAGTCCCAATTATTGCACTGTCCTTCGCAGTAATCAAACTACAGGCTTTATTACACTGCCTGCAGCCACCACATGAAATTTGATTTCTTGCAATTGCTTAGCATAGTGCTTAAAAAAGACTCTGGAAGACTTCCAACCAGTATAAGCACGTAGGTTATCAAACGACATAGTTTGAAAGAAGTTAAGAGACGAGGCAACCTTCCTCAGATCATGACCTGCGGGTGTACTGTCAGGATCTGCTCTGCGAATAAAGTAAGTGATTTTCGCCCTTATCTGTTTCAAGGATAACGTTGAACCCGAAGTTTCTCCCCTAAAAAGCTGGCCTCCCCCAAAGTCTGAATTTCTACGAAGATAGACCTTTAGGCATTCCACTGGACAGAGGGATGCTTCTTCCTTCAGAGGGCAGATTCTCCAGGGACCCCATCCTTTAGTGGGCAGCTCATTTTTGGCGAGAAAAGTCGGATCCGGAAAGAGATTTAGTTCTCCGTTCAGTGTAAACTGAATGTGACCCTCATCCCTCGAGAGGGCCACTATTTCACTGACTCTGGCTCCTGAGGCTAGTGCAAATAGAAATATCACTTTCTGAGTCAAGTCTTTCAGCGAGCAATCTTCATTGTTCAAGGTAGAGGCCAGATGAAGAACCTTATCCAAAGACCATGAAATAGGCTTTGGAGGAGCTGCAGGCCGAAGTTTTGCGCAGGCTTTCGGAATCTTGTTGAAGATTTCGCTTGAAAAATCCACTTGGAAAGCATAGAGAATCGGTCTAGCTAAGGCAGATTTACACGTAGTGATCGTATTAGCCGCTAGTCCTTGTCCGTGAAGATGGATGAAAAAGGACAGACAGAAATCCGTAGAAATCTCTTGAGGTTTCTTCGCCTTAACAAAGGCCATCCATTTCTTCCAGGAAGATTCGTATTGTCTTCTTGTTGACTCTGACTTATATTCTTCTAAGAAATTACTGCTGTCTTCGGAAATCCCAAACCTCTTCTTGACCGCTAAGGCGAGAAAATCATGAGATGAAGGTTCTGGGTTTTCTCTGATGAAGCGTAGACAGTGGATTTCTGTACTAGCTGAGTCAGAACTGGTTCCGGCAACGGGATCAGCTTCAGGCGTAGTTCTGTTATCAATGGAAACCAGCCACTGCCTGGCCACTTGTGGGCCACTATCGCTGCCCTCCCGCGAAAGGATCTCAATTTGTCGAGGGCTTTCAACAACAGGTTGGTTGGTGGGAACAGGTAAATCCTGGACCATCTGTTCCAATCTAGAGACATCGTGTCCGTCGCTTCCGCTAGAGGATCCTCGTACGGGGCTACGTACCGGGCTAACTTCTTGTTGTCGCTCGTTGCGATGAGATCTACTTGCAATCCTGGGACTTTGCTCAATATGAAGGAGAATGATCCTGCGTGTAGGGACCATTCGGACTCTATCGGGTCGAACTTGGATAGAGCTTCCGCCGTCACATTGCGGAATCCTTGAAGGTGGACTGCTGATAAGTGCCATTTCATCTTCTTGGACAGATGAAGAATGGCTATTATCACCTGATTCAACTGAGGAGATCTTGAACCTTGACAATTTATGCATCTCATCACTACTTCGCTGTCTAGGACCAGGCGAATGTGGATTGATCGGCGAAGTTTCAGTTTCTTCTGGGACAGAAACACTGCCATGGCTTCCAGATAGTTGATGTGGAAGGTCTTGAACAGGGTAGACCAAGTTCCTTGCACTTTCCGAAGATGAGAATGACCCCCCCATCCTTCCTTCGAAGCATCCGTGTGGACGGTGACTGTAGGAGGAGGTGGTTGCAAGGATACTTTCCTTCTTAAGTTCTTTGTCTCCGACCATGGCTTGAGAATCGATTGCAGACGATTTGGTAACGGTCTTAGTAGATCTCTTCGATCGTTGTAAGCGTATTTTCTCCAGATCCCTGAGGCATTTTTTAATTGTGCTCTCAAAAGTGGGTCCGTCAAAGAGGCAAACTGGAGAGACCCCAACACTCTCTCCTGTTGTCTTCTTGAAATCTTTCGTGACTGAAGCAGATTTTGGACGGCCCCTGCAATCTCCTTTCTCTTTGCCTTTGGCAAGGAGAGGCAATGTGACTGTAAGTCCCAGTGGATTCCCAACCACTGGAACTTTTGAGCTGGAGACAGCCGAGACTTTTTCAAGTTGATCTTGAACCCTAGGTACTCTAGGAATTGGATCACTTTTCTGGAGGCTTGCAAGCATTCTTCTTTGGATGCTGCCCACACCAGCCAGTCGTCCAGGTAGGCCATCACCTGAACCCCTTTTAGGCGTAGTTGTCGAACAACTGCATTTGCAAGCTGTTTGAATATTCTTGGGGCAATATTCAAACCGAAAGGCATGGCTCTGAAAACGTATTTTCTTTTCTGGAGCTTGAATCCCAGGTAGGGGGAAACTTGGCGGTTGATTGCCACATGCCAGTATGCGTCCGTCATGTCTATGGAGACTGTGAATGCCCTTTTGGGCAGAAGGGTCCTTATGTGCTGAAGCGTCAGCATTCTGAACTTGTAGTTCACAATGAACTTGTTGAGTGGTGATAAGTCCAGAATGACTCTGAGCTTTTCCGAATCCTTCTTCGGAACACAGAATAGCCTTCCTTGTAATTTGATGGACTTTGCTTTCTTTATTACTCTCTTGTTCAATAGTTCCTGAACGTATTCTTCCAGAACTGGGGTTGAAGGCTGGAAGAATTGAGGAAATCTTGGTAAAGATGAGGTCCAACCCCATACTAGTCCTATCTTGATCAGGCTGTGGGCCCAAGGATCGAAGGTCCACCGATCCTGAAAATGTAGCAGTCTCCCTCCTACCGGCAGCATCTCACTTTGAGTGCTGAGTGGAAGACTTTCCACCTTGGCCACGACCATCTTTGTTGCCTCTTCCTCTGAAGGGGCGTCTAGAGGAGCCTCGAAAGGATCCCCTAAACTTTGGCTTAGAAGAAGCCGACTGTCTTTCATAAGCTGGGGTGAAAACTGGAAACTGAGTCGCCAGTGTTTGGGGCACCAGTTGAAAGGTGGTGGTAGGTTGTGCCACCGTCTGGGGCACCGTGGCTATGGGAAGCTGTTGCTGTCTTGGCTGAGAGGACAGGCGAGGCCGCTTCGACTTGTTCTTCGGCTGGGGACCCCTGTCAGCGGAAGACTTTCTCTTGGAGGACAAGCTCCATTTAGAGAGGAGATTCCTATTCTCCGAAGCAGCCTTGTCGACGACCTCCTTCACCACATCACTAGGAAAGAGGTCTTTTCCCCAGATATTAGAAGCTATCAGCTTCCTCGGTTCGTGTTTCACAGAGGCAGAAGCAAACACGAACTCCCGACCAGCCGTCCTGTCTCTGATAAAGTTGTATAGGTCTTTTGTAACCGTAGCCAAGTGCGCCTTGGCAAAGACCATATACATATCTGGAGAATCCGGGATGCTAGCCATCGTTTCTAGCCCCGTTTGTAAAGACATGGACGCTGCCAAGCGCTCCTTTGTCTCATGTTCTCTCTTCAAGAGAAACTCTGACAGCTTTGGGAGGTCCTCGTTGAACTGACGTCCAGCGATATCGGCCTCCAGCTTCCCGACTGAGAAGGTAACGCGAACGTCCTTCCAGTCCTTGTCATCTGAAGGAAAAGCGAGGGAGAAAGGCTTACTTTCTTCCAGTGTGGGGCAGGGCTTTCCTGCCCTCACGGCCTTCAGAGCTGCTTTAAACCCTTTATCCATAAAGGGAAAAGTACGTTGAGGGTCAGCAATAAACGATGGATGTTTCTTGCTTAATGCCGGCACCTTTGAGCAAGTGAATGCCCTCTCCTTTAGCTTTGTGGAAAACAAAGCCTGTGCTTTAGCG
This sequence comes from Palaemon carinicauda, assembly GCF_036898095.1. Classification (NCBI taxonomy): domain Eukaryota; kingdom Metazoa; phylum Arthropoda; class Malacostraca; order Decapoda; family Palaemonidae; genus Palaemon; species Palaemon carinicauda. The sequence goes on from NW_027168738.1 coordinate 12,596, forward strand.
AGCTCAAGGACAATTACTTCCTTGGGCTCTGTCTCTTCCTTGGATGCCGGTTCAGTTCTCAGCCGGAGATAAAAATCCGGGTAGGATGCCCTGCTGGGCCAGAACTCTACTTCCTCCACTGGGACGGTACCCAGTTTCTCCGAAAGGAAAATCTTGCCTGGTGCCCCAAACCTGAATTTGACAGGTATATGTGCATATGAATTGTCATTGACTTTTTATCTTTCTTCGTGGCTGAGTGGAACGGTCACTGGCACACAGATATCCTGGACCAGGGTTCAAATCCTGGCCGGTCTGATATTATAGTCTTTGGGTGATTCCGCAGGGGGCTCTGATCCCGAGGTCGTTAAGAGAATCCACACTTTAATGTATTAATATATATGGCTTATTTGAAATATGAAAAAAACACGTTTAAATGTGCAAACATTTATCCTTAATCGAATGCCAAGTCCCAAAGCTACCAATTAGCTACGATGGTGAAGATGGGTTGATTTCAATTCTAAGTACAGAAAACCTGAATTTGACAGGTATATGTGCAGATGAATTGTCTTTGACTTTTTATCTTTCTTCGTGGCTGAGTGGTACGGTCACTGGCATACAGATATCCTGGACCAGGGTTCAAATCCCAGCCGGTCTGATATTATAGTCCTTGAGTGATTTCGCCTGGGGCTCTGATCCCGAGGTCGTTAAGAGATTCCAGACTTTGAAGTATTAATATATATGGCTTATTTGAAATATATATATATATATATATATATATATATATATATATATATATATATATATATATATATATATACTGTATGTCAAGACACGTAAAACTTCATATGCAGATGATAATTAGCTTCCAATTTCTTTTAGAGCCTCTGGTGGTGTGATTGATAGAGACTTTGCCTTTCATTTGAAGGGGCCAGGGTTTGATCCCAGTATGAGCTTAAAACTTATTTGCTATATGAGCACGATGGTGTGTTGATTTTTATACATATTTGCTCATTAGAAGTAATTCAAATTAGAACTTACCAATTGTGTCGCCTTGTGTGTCAGGAAGTCGGAGAACACTCGCTGGTAAGAGACTGATGTCCCTTCAAGTAAATCCAGAAATACCGTCAGCAATTAGGATCCGATTTCTTTTAGAACCACATGTGGTGTGATTAGTAGTGACCTTGACTTTCATTTGAAGGGGATAGTGTTCGATCCCAGTATAAGATGGAAATATATATATATATATATATATATATATATATATATATATATATATATATATATATATATATATATATATATACATATATATATATATATATATATATATATATATATATATATATATATATATATATATATATATATATATATATATATATAATATATATACATACATATATATATATATATATATATATATATATATATATATATATATATATATATATATATATATATATATATATATATATATATATATATGTATATATATATATATATATATATATATATATATATATATATATATATATATATATATATATATATATATATATATATATATATATATATATATATATGTAAGTATGTATATAAGTATAGATATACATATATGCATATACATTTACACACACACACATATATATATATACATATATATATATATATATATATATATATATATATATATATATATATATATATATATATATATATATATATATATATGTATATATATATATATATATATATATATATATATATATATATATATATATATACATATATGCGTAAAAAATCACAGGAAAACGTGATGCTCAGATGCAGAAGAACCACAGGGAAAATGAAAATACGGAATATACACTTAAGTCCTGACTAGTTTCGTGATACTTCCTCAGAGGACTGATTTATTGAGAGAGGTTTCTTACAATTTATAGGGAAAGCAAAAGTAAGAACATACATATAGAGATTTAGAGAACAATGACACTCCCTTACCCGCTACCTGGGCTTGACTCAGGTGTTGAGTAGGAGTAGTCCCCAAGCTCGTTAGACACCTGCTAAAAAGGGTCATTTCTAGTGGCGGGTATATTCTTGTTTTCTTCTTTTTTTACTTTCAGTACAGTTTATTTATATGTCAATGCGGTAGCCTTATCTATATAAATACATAAGCAAAACATACACAAACATACATATATATATATATATATATATATATATATATATATATATATATATATATATATATATATATATATATATATACAGATACAAATACATATACATATATACACAAATACATACACATACACATACATATATACATATATATACACATACATATATACATATATACATATATACACATACATACATATGCATATATACATTTATATGTATACAACATTAATATCATAAACATATAATCATGTATATATCAATACTTATATCTAGCATAACACTATATAGTGCCAATATACTTATGCATACTATATAAAATAATTGATTCCTTTAATGAATGGTAGCTTAGGTCTGAAAATTAATTTCACACCGACTTTAATTATTCACAATACATTCAATTCTACATTAAGTGGTTAATGTTTTTTTATATAGCTTACAAATCTCTTTACATGTAAAGGCGTCGAGTTTATACATTCCATGACCAATATTCAAGTTGTTTTCAAAGGTTTCTTTTATGAAACTGGACTCTATGATGTTTCTTTCCACTAAGTTATTTGAATGAACCAATTTCTTTGCACCTGACCAATTAATAGAGTGATTTTTATCTCTAACGTGGGCAAAGAGTGCATTATTATCTTGAGCATACCTGACACTTTTCTTATGTTGTTCAATTCCCTTTTCTAGGGCTTTACCAGTTTGACCAATATAGTATTTTTCACAAGCATTGCATGGAATACGATATACACATCCCTTGGTAATGTCAGGAGAATTCTTTATTAATGCTGTTTTTATTGTATTTTTACTCTTAAATGCTACATTTACATTGAAGTTTTTTAACAGTTGTGGAATTTCTTTAAATGAATCACAATAAGGTAGTACAAGTAAATTTTGTGTGTTATAGTTTTTTCTGTTATTATTACCGAAAAAAGTCTTTTTTGCTGTTCTTAGGGCATCATCTAACACAATTTCAGGATACTTTAGTTTTTTTACCTATTGCTCTAATACCATTTATTTCGTCATCAATATATTCAGGGCTACAGACTCGGAATGCTCTTAAAAACATAGAAGTAAATACAGATTTCTTAACTTTGTTGCCTTGGTTTGAGTAATAATGGACTTAAGCCGAGATATTCGTTGGCTTTCTGTATACACTGAACTTGAGACTATTGTTACATCTATGTATGCGACAGTCCAAAAAAGGTAGGGTACAATTATTCTCCAGCTCCATAGTGAAATTTATTGATGGTACCAAACTATTCAATCTAAGAAAAAAGTTATCTAAATTTTCATTTCCTGGCCACACACATATTATGTCGTCAATATATCGAAACCATTTTACATTATTAGGTATGATGTTATTTAAGATCCTGCTTTCAAAAAATTCTATATATAGATTGCTCAATACTGGGGATAAAGGGTTTCCCATAGCCATACCAAAAGTTTGTGCATAAAATCTCCCATTGAATTCAAATTTACAATCTTTTATACATAGTTTAATTAATTCTATTAAAGTGTGTTTGGAGAATGGTAGATTCAATTGTCTATTATCTAATGTTTCAGATAAAAATTCCAACATGTCATCAATAGGTACTTTTGTGAATAGTGAGACTACATCAAAACTGACAAGCCTACAGGTTCTGTTGATCTGTACTTCATTCAGTTTGTTAATCAAGTCTACATTATTTTTTATATTTGAATATGAGATGGTGCCAACTAAAGGATTGAGGATATTCACAAGGTACTTAGATAATTTATATGCTGCTGAACCTACAGAGCTAATTATTGGCCTAGCTGGATAATTTGGCTTATGAGTTTTAATAGTTCCATACATATATGGCAATGTTGGTGATATTGTACAAACCTTTTTTATCAGATCTTCATTCCCTTTTAATAACTCTTTCACTTTTTTGTTGTAACTACTATTCACAAACTCAATTGGATTTTTTTTTAATTCCATGTATGTGTTTTCATCACTCAAGAGGTTTTCCATTTTTTTCTATATAATCATTTTTATTCAAGATTACCAGTGCTCCAGATTTATCGGCTTTTGTCAACTTAATATTTCTATCTTGCTTCAATTCGGCAATTGCTCTCTTGAATCTTTTTGGGCAATTTGGAACCACTGGTTTTTTCATATTGCTGTATATAATACCCTTAATCATATTTACTTCTTCTACAGAAATATCACTGAATTTTTCCAGGTTACACACTCCATTTGTAATTTCTACACTATTCATTGCACTTGATGACATCGAGAAATTTAAACCGTATCCCAAGGCACACTTCACATTTTTATCTAGAATTTTATTTGACAAATTAACCACACGTTCTGGATTAACGTTTGTAGTCCACGGGCTACTTTCTATCAATGCATTGAGTTTCGTGTCATGCTTTTGTTTGAGTTTTCTATACACTTTTTCGTTCATTTCTCCATAGCAGAAACCTCGAAGTGAGTCTTTCCAATCCGTTGGTATTGAGGCTTCAAAATGTCTCCTTTTTCTTGTTAGGTCTTCAAACGCTCTTCGGTTTTTAATTTTCATTGAATTTATATGCTTTTCTAATATACTTCTCTGTATATCACCAAATGGTTGATCTTCTATTTCCAATAGGGATTTCGTTATCATGCATTTCGGAATGACTTGTTCCTCCCAGCATTCACGAAGAAACCGCAGGTGTTCTTTAGTAGTATGGGCGCGTGTGAGGGCGTCTGTAAATTGAATATTGGTCATGGAATGTATAAACTCG